>NC_134836.1:56000514-56211079 GCF_004210375.1 Tachypleus tridentatus
CTACAACTGTGATTCGACTTCTTTCACACGTCTTATTTTCATGATGTCTTTTTGATTTTCGAAATGTGACTAGAAAGGTTTCAAGTTTTGGTTTTTGAGTTTTAGCCAATGTTTGATTATTATGTATACTTAACAATAATTATCTGCAATTGCTTTGATGTGATGGAAAATCTTTTGTACAAACAAAATCTTAATTTTAGAAATAATGTCGTTTGAGCCTTCGTTTATGGTGTTGCGTTACCATGCAAATAACTTTGCTGCTTTAGACTATCCGTGTTCTTAAACGTCTTGAACACCAGGGACGTCGAATATAAAAGTACGACAATGTCCCTGGAATCGCTTACCATATAAAATTCATATTGTAGACAACAAAAAACACTAAGATACATAAGCGAGATAAAGTGTGAATGGCAATATAAAGGCCAATTAATCCGATACACAAAATACGCATCTCTCTTTTAAAAATAAGATCTGATATTCTTTTTTATGATTACCAGGAATACTTAGGAAGCTCTTGGCCATCAGATTATTTAATAACACTTTCAACGTTTCTATCAATCATTCGAGATCATTGTTTAACAGACGAATCCTATTCTTGCGAGGAGATAACAAAGAGTTAGTGTTAGCTAATGTGGTGATAGACGTGGAAACGGTTTATATCGTTTGTGAGTCAACGTATTCAACTGGTGGCAGTTTATCAAAATTACCCCTGAATTGGAAATTACTTATGTTTCGAAAAGTGAAACCCACGTTAAGTTGTTTTTTTATACTGCTGAGTTGTGTGTAGTAATATTCTACCAGCAGGTTATAGGAAGAAATTATTACAAATGAATAGAATACATTTCAGATTAAGTTGATCATTTGGAGACCTAGAGAATTAGTAAAGTTATTAGAATGTGTAAATTTAACTTATTCAGAGTTAACTGTACTTAGGTATGATAATATTAATTTAATAGAATACCACATTATTTCAGTCTTTTCTATCGAATTGGGTTGAAATCTGTTACTGTAAACTTTCTATGAGTGTATTAGAAGGATCAGAAAAAATGAATACAATAGAGTGTCATATAATATTATTATTCTTGAAAAACAGAGAATTCTTTGGTTCATCTTTGAATTTGTCGCAAAGCTACACAAGGGACTTCTGCGCTAGTTATCCCTAATTTAACAGTGTAAAACAGAAAGAAACGCAGCTAGTCTTCACTACCCACCGCCTGCTTTTGGGCTATTCTTCACCAAGGAATAGTGGGATTGATCGAAGCGTTATAATGCCTCCACGGCTGAAAGGGTGAACACATTTGGTGTGAGGGGGATTCGAACCCGCGACTCTTCGATTACCTAGGTATGCCGGGTCAAAAAAGAAAGACAAAAAGGCAATATTACGAAATAACCTTTCACGAGTTAATTACTTCAGTTTAAATGTACATTAGAGTTAAATGTCTTTTCATGTTAAATGTTCACTATCTATCTTTAAGTTTAATATAAAGTTAGCCAAACAATAACATGGACTTTTCGCATAGAATAACACAAATGTATTAACATATATTTTCGCTTTGTTGGTCTTCTAACTGGTTTGTTGTAGCTATAACCTTTGAAATGTTGTTTTTGAATTAAGCACAAAGCTACACAATGGGCTATCTGTGCTCTGCCCACCAGGGGTATCGAATCCTGGTTTTTAGCGTTGTAAGTCCACAGACATAACGCTGAGCCACTGGGGGGCCCCTTTTGAAATGAAGAAAATCTTTGTAAGGAAGGTAAGTCAGTTCAAATCAGATAACTAACACTTCATCTGACATCAAGAACAGAATATTGCGTTTGAAACTCATTTATGTTGCCTTTTTCTGTAATTATTTTACATATCAAGTAGATATAGCGTTAATACTGGATTACAGACAAGGCATTACATAATAACCCATCAGAAATTTTGTTTTTTGAATTTCGCACAAAGCTACTCGAGGGCTATCTGTGCTAGCCGTTCCTAATTTAGCAGTGTAAGACTAGAGGGAAGGCAGCTAGTCATCACCACCCACCGCCAACTCTTGGGCTCCTCTTTTACCAACGAATAGTGGGATTGACCGTCATATTATAACACTCCCACGGCTGAAAAGGCGAGCATGTTTGACGCGACCGGGATGCGAACTCGCGACCCTCGGATTACGAGTCGCACGCCTTAACACGCTTGGCTATGCCGGGCCTAGTTTGTTTGAATAACTACCCTATTGAATCATGGTTAAGGTTGTTAATTTGAACTGGTAAGGCCCTGCATAGCCATGTCGTTAGGGCGTTCGACTAACAATCTGTTCTAATCTGTCCAACCGAACATGCTCTCCCTTTCAGCCATGGGGGCGTTATAATGTTATGGTCAATCCCACTATTCGTTGGTAAAAGAGTAGCCCAAGAGTTGGCGGTAGGTGGTGATGACTAGCTGCCTTCCCTCTAGTCTTACACCGCTAAATTAGGAACGGCTAGCACAGATAGCCCTCGAGTAGCTTTGTGCGAAATTCCAAAAAAACAAACAAACCGTTAAATCTCTTTAACTGACACTACATCTGTGTTATTATAATGCTATAGTTTACTTACACAGCTGCTGGTGATATTTATTGCTGCGTCTCGCAAGACTTCTTTTTAAGATGGAAATATTTGTTCGTCTTTATAGTAAAGTCTTTCGTACAAATACTGCCATGAAAAACGGAAATTAAAAGAACCGAAGAGTCTTCGTTTTATCTGTAAAGGAAATAATCTCTCATACGTCTGTTGAATAGGAAACGAATATGATACTTACATCTGTATGTATTGTGATATTTTAGTTCGGTATGGCATTCTATACGTCCACACTAGAGCGGAGATTCCAGTGCTCAATTTTTGTGATGACATGTTAGTTCTTCAGCCGGATCTTTCTTCAAACGAATATAATGGTTATAAAAAACAGAATTCCGAAACAGAGGCGACGTATTCATATTTTGTTACGACGTGAATGCGAACAGTGTTTTGGTTTGGTGTCAGAAATGCAACTCTCGGTGTATAATGCGTTACAAATATATCAGACATTCAGGTCTCAACCTGGAATAATAACACAGTCACTACTCTTTAATCCAACAAAATAACCATGCATATTTTCTCACACGTTCAACATCGTCTGTGAAAATACATATACTAATTACATTATAAATCAAAATCATATAAACCTTTTTGGTTTCATCTAAACGATCTACCAACAGTACATTGTGGAACAACAAATGTACATTACCTAACTACTGACAATATAAAATACAATAGGAGTGACAGATGAAGGCAGGGTAGGTCTTCTTATTGTCTATGTGGAAAGGTAAACGGTTTGTTTGTTTGTTTTGAATTTCGCGCAAATCTTTACGAGGGCTATCTGCCCTAGCCGTCCCTAATTTAGCAGTGTAAGACTAGAGGAAAAGCAGATAGTCATCCACCGCCAACTTTTGAGCTACTCTTTTACAAACGAATAGTTGAATTGATTTTCACATTGTATCGTCCCCAAGGCTGAAAAGGACCAACATGTTTGGTGTTATGGGGTTCGATGCCGCGATCCTCAGATTGCGAGTCGAGCGCCCTAGATTCCTGACCGTGTTCGGCCAAAAAAAAAAAAACAATCCGAAAGGCCTTATTAAATAAAATAATAAATGTTTAGCATATAGTACTAAAAATACACTTAAGCCTAACACACTGTATTATGACAAGTAATTTGACAGCTTGTCAAAGGTGTTCACACGATAAATATTAAAACCTTATATGAATAATAAACACGTTTAAAGAGAACCAGAGTCTTGTTTCACGTGAATTATGCAAATCACGTTTTACTTCAGGCACTTAATAAAATTAGAAACTTTCAAGTCATATTTTACATATCTTATCATTACATTATCTTGCATATATGAATTGAAGGTAAGAATTTCTTTTCTCTTAGCAGAGATTCTTGAGATACTTCCAAAACCTTGAGTGCAATTATTGGTTTGTTTTTTAATTTCGTGCAAAGCTACACGAGGGCTATTTGCGCTAGCCGTCCGCAAGTTAGCAGTGTAACACTAAAGAGAAGGGAACTAGTTGTTAACGCCCACCGCCAACTCTTGAGCTAATCGTTTACCAATGAATAGTGGAATTGACAGTCACATATAAAACCCCCACGGCTGAGAGAGCGAGCAAGTTTGGTGTGACGGGGATTCGAACCGCGACCTTCGGATTACGAGTCGAGTGCCTTAACCACCTGGAGATGCCGGACCCTGTTGTTGTAAGCAGTGTTACTATACCCGTGATAGGTAAAGCACATATTGCCCATTGCATATTTTTGTGCTTAGTTAGCGACCGAGTAATGAAATTTTACCGTCACTCAACTTTTCCAAAATGCAGGTGCATACTTGTACCAAGGGTTGCCAACCACGGACTCTCAAGTATGCAGTCGAGCACGCTAACAAATAGCGAGCACCAGACCCAAGAAATAAACAAATTGTTCTAATTTGCAATCAAAAACTCCATAAAAAATGATGTTTCGTAGTTTAAAGGTGCAGACATAATTTTTCTGTGGCTGTACAACTGTCTTAAACTTATTTTCCTTCCAGACCCATCAAAATGGTCGTGTAATGAAGCATGGTGTGCATTTTGATTTCCTTATATACCTTTAACGTGGTACAGAAATATGGGTTTATATAGTAAATACTACGATGTGTGTGTCTAAAGTTGTTTACTGCACCTTTTTTTAAGTACATACAGATATTCTATTATAGAAATCAAGTTAACAAGGATTTCTCTTCTGAAACACTAACAATACAGATGTAATTCTGAACACCCTCTTAGGCTTAGATACAGCAATGCTTCCCCAGTGACATGAGCTCATGGGGATTATAAGTTTAGAATTCTGGGTTTGAGTTTCCTTCAGTTACTAGAGAGAGCCAATTGTGCGTTTTTTGAGCCGAGTAAGTTAAGTTGCTTGGACCGGAAATCTGAAAATTCATGGTTCACAGCCTGCTAAGCACTTAGAAACCAGAAGATGCTGTGAAATTGATGTATAAATCCAGTATTTGATCGAACAATAATAATCCAAGAGTTTGGAGTGGAATTTGTTAATTAGTTGGTTTTCTTCTAGTCGATTATTCATAATTAGAGACTGTAATATGTAGATGTCACCTTGAAAAGCGTCATATTAGAATTCCAAAACAACCTTTTATGCAAAATAATATCTACATGCTTTTTATGTATTCTAATGTATAACAAATGTTTAAAAATACATGACATACACACATGTATACATATATACTTAATTAATTCTAACATAGTGAAACCTACCAATATAATAATAGATAGCAGTTTGCGCAAGCTACGATAATAACAAATACGCGTAGGTACTTTTCTCCTTTATTAGAAATGTTACCCGCGTAAAGAAAATGATTCATCTGTCTTATTAATGTAACTCAATGAAAGGAGATCACATAACGCAATTATTCCATGTACATCTGTTATCCAACGCAGAATCTAAACTAGCCGTTTAATATCATTTACAATATTGACATTTTGAGGAGACACACCGTGTTATCCAGACATCACAGAGTACGTGAATCATTTGGCATTTAGAATTGTATTTATTTTATTTAAGCACCTAAGACCAATATATATGATATCTTCAGTTAAACATATCGTCCTACTGTGCCATTCAAGGATTTTGTCCAACAAAGTGGCTTGAAATTAGAAAATTTCTACACACTAGCGTGTTCCAAAACACGTTGATAGACAATACTGCAAGAGAAAATAGGCTCCTGATGACCTGCGTATTCATTTGTGAGGAGGCCCTGGCATGGCCAGGTAGGTTAAGGCGTTCGACTCGTAATCCGAAGGTTGCGGGTTCGAATCCCGGTCGCACCAAACATGCTCGCCATTTCAGCCGTGGGAGCGTTATAATGTGACGGTCAATCCCACTATTCGTTGGTAAAAGAGTAGCCCAAGAGTTGGCTGTTGGTGGTGATGACTAGCTGCCTTCCCTCTAGTCTTACACTGCTAAATTAGGGACGGGTAGCGCAGATAGCCCTCGAGTAGCTTTGTGCGATATTCAAAAACAAACAATCAATTGAAATTAACCTCTGGCTCGCTTTGTAACCAGAAGTAAAATATCCAATGTATCTTAATTTCCTGCTGTTTTATCCTAATTAAAACCTTTATCAGGTATGTTATTCAGGCACTATGAAACTTTTCAAACTAAACGCAGAAAAGAAAAATCAATCAATTATATGGTAAATAATTCTCTGTTATTTATCGATTTAGTGCTATCCATCTTTGTGTTTGACAAAGTAATGAACAGGTTGTAAAAACTAAATTTTGAAATAATTCTCAAGTAACAACGTAAAGCTGATTGTTATGTTTACCTGTTCGTAAAATGATGAACAGAACAGGTTCCACATATTTTCTGTTATCAATTATCCTAGAGACAACTTTATGAACTTATAAATGAAAAAAGGCCCGGCATGGACAAGCATGTTAAGGCGTGCGACTTCTAATCCGAGGGTTGCGGGTTCGCATCCGCGTCGCTCCCAACATGCGCGCCCTTTCTGCCGTGGGGTCGTTATAATGTGACAGTCAATCCCATAATTCGTTTGTAAAAGAGTAGCCCAAGAGTTGACCGTAGGTGGTGATGACTAGTCCCCTTCCTCTAGTCTTACACTGCTAAATTATGGACGGCTAGCGCAAATAGCCCTCGTGTAGCTTTGCGCGAAATTCAGTACAATACAATTTTAAGCAGAAATTGCCGTTCTTTTAAATTAGCAATCTACTCTTGAAAGGATGGTAACTTTTTATAATATTCAGTAATTTCAGCGAGTTATGTATATTGTGAGAGAAATTTAACTATTAAAAGTGTGAGTCGTGTATTATGTAACGTTTAGTAGTTCTCAGTTATTCTGTTTACCTACAATAACGTCACGTAGATGCAGAATGATTAGGAACTGCATACTCCAGAGACGAGAAGCTACGAAGTGGTAATTTATAAGTGATCAGAAAATAAGTACCTCAACTTAAAGGCTTTACCACAAGTTAAAGCACTCCTAGCGGGCGTAGCATCCACTACGGATTATTTAATAAATTCGTAAGGGTGAACGGAATAACAGCAGTGATAATCATGCACAATAGCCTGAATACATGTCACATGATCTTAACATGTCTTACCTCATTGTTACATATCACATGATCTTAACATGTCTTACCTCATTGTTACATATCACATGATCTTAACATGTCTTACCTCATTATTACATGTCACATGATCTTAACATGTCTTACCTCATTATTACATGTCACATAATCTTAACATGTCTTACCTCATTGTTACATGTCACTTGATCTTAACATGTCTTACCTCATTATTACATGTCACATGATCTTAACATGTCTTACCTCATTATTACATATCACATGATCTTAACATGTCTTACCTCATTATTACATGTCACATAATCTTAACATGTCCTACATCATTACATGTCACATGATCTTAACATGTCTTACCTCATTATTACATGTCACATGATCTTAACATGTCTTACCTCATTATTACATGTCACATGATCTTAACATGTCTTACCTCATTATTACATGTCACATGATCTTAACATTTCCTACATCATTATTACATGTCACATGATCTTAACATGTCCTACATCATTACATGTCACATGATCTTAACATGTCTTACCTTATTATTACATGTCACATGATCTTAACATGTCTTACCTCATTATTACATATCACATGATCTTAACATGTCTTACCTCATTATTACATGTCACATAATCTTAACATGTCCTACATCATTACATGTCACATGATCTTAACATGTCTTACCTCATTATTACATGTCACATGATCTTAACATGTCCTACATCATTACATGTCACATGATCTTAACATGTCTTACCTCATTATTACATGTCACATGATCTTAACATGTCTTACCTCATTATTACATGTCACATGATCTTAACATGTCTTACCTCATTATTACATGTCACATGATCTTAACATGTCTTACCTCATTATTACATGTCACATGATCTTAACATGTCCTACATCATTATTACATGTCACATGATCTTAACATGTCCTACATCATTACATGTCACATGATCTTAACATGTCTTACCTCATTATTACATGTCACATGATCTTAACATGTCCTACATCATTATTACATGTCACATGATCTTAACATGTCCTACATCATTACATGTCACATGATCTTAACATGTCTTACCTCATTATTACATGTCACATGATCTTAACATGTCTTACCTCATTATTACATGTCACATGATCTTAACATGTCCTACATCATTATTACATGTCACATGATCTTAACATGTCTTACCTCATTATTACATGTCACATGATCTTAACATGTCCTACATCATTATTACATGTCACATGATCTTAACATGTCCTACATCATTACATGTCACATGATCTTAACATGTCTTACCTCATTATTACATGTCACATGATCTTAACATGTCCTACATCATTATTACATGTCACATGATCTTAACATGTCCTACATCATTACATGTCACATGATCTTAACATGTCTTACCTCATTATTACATGTCACATGATCTTAACATGTCTTACCTCATTATTACATGTCACATGATCTTAACATGTCTTACCTCATTATTACATGTCACATAATCTTAACATGTCTTACCTCATTATTACATGTCACATGATCTTAACATGTCCTACATCATTATTACATGTCACATAATCTTAACATGTCTTACCTCATTATTACATGTCACATGATCTTAACATGTCCTACATCATTATTACATGTCACATGATCTTAACATGTCTTACCTCATTATTACATGTCACATGATCTTAACATGTCTTACCTCATTATTACATGTCACATGATCTTAACATGTCTTACCTCATTATTACATGTCACATGATCTTAACATGTCTTACCTCATTATTACATGTCACATGATCTTAACATGTCTTACCTCATTATTACATGTCACATGATCTTAACATGTCTTACCTCATTATTACATGTCACATAATCTTAACATGTCTTACCTCATTATTACATGTCACATGATCTTAACATGTCCTACATCATTATTACATGTCACATAATCTTAACATGTCTTACCTCATTATTACATGTCACATGATCTTAACATGTCCTACCTCATTATTACATGTCACATAATCTTAACATGTCTTACCTCATTATTACATGTCACATGATCTTAACATGTCTTACCTCATTATTACATGTCACATGATCTTAACATGTCCTACATCATTATTACATGTCACATAATCTTAACATGTCTTACCTCATTGTTACATGTCACATAATCTTAACATGTCTTACCTCATTATTACATGTCACATGATCTTAACATGTCCTACATCATTATTACATGTCACATAATCTTAACATGTCTTACCTCATTATTACATGTCACATGATCTTAACATGTCCTACCTCATTATTACATGTCACATAATCTTAACATGTCTTACCTCATTATTACATGTCACATGATCTTAACATGTCTTACCTCATTATTACATGTCACATGATCTTAACATGTCCTACATCATTATTACATGTCACATAATCTTAACATGTCTTACCTCATTGTTACATGTCACATAATCTTAACATGTCTTACCTCATTATTACATGTCACATAATCTTAACATGTCTTACCTCATTATTACATGTCACATAATCTAACATGTTTTATCTCATTATTTATATATATATTTATTATTCTGTAGTTCGAAATAAAATTTTGATTACATGATTTTGGTAAGTATATATGTATTACTTTGTTGAGTGAGTGGATCTATGATAGACGAGCATGTATATTCCGAGTCTTGAAACTACTGCGTAAAGGATTTGAAGAATTCTTTCTGTAAGGTATGGCTTTTTTGACGGAGAGGTGCTGTTCTTACATTGTATCACGTCTTACACAGCTTCTAGATAAGACGTATACCATAAAAAGGACCAGGAAGATATCTTTATGTGTCCCTCCAGCTAAGGATACCAGTGATAAAGGACTCCCATGAGTATAAAAGAAACCATTTCTAGAAAATGCAGCGGATATACTTTAGGGTTTCTTTCTTCAGCCAAGTGCCCTATAAATGTATATTTACGATTCGTATTTGCGAAAATAAATTGCTTTTGATCAATGATTTTAAGCCTAACCTAACGTAAAAGTTAAGATTTAATTTCCGTTTGTAAGTCGATTGTCAATAGTTATCACAACGAACTCTTAAATATCTCTTCCTATGAGTGATTTCGAATCAATCACGAGTTTGATCACCGATCTGAAAGAACACGTTTAACTCTGTTTATTAGAATAGTAAAATGGAAAACTCTGGTTTCACTCTGTTTATTAGAATAGTAAAATGGAAAACTCTGGTTTCACTCTGTTTATTAGAATAGTAAAATGAAAAACTGGTTTCACTCTGTTTATTAGAATAGTAAAATAGAAAACTCTGGTTTCACTCTGTTTATTTGAATAGTAAAATGGAAAACTCTGGTTTTACTTTGTTTATTAGAATAGTAAAATGGAAAACTCTGGTTTCACTCCGTTTATTAGAATAGTGAAATGGAAAACTCTGGTTTTACTCTGTTTATTAGAATAGTAAAATGGAAAACTCTGGTTTCACTCCGTTTATTAGAATAATAAAATGGAAAAATCTGGTTTCACTCTGTTTATTAGAATAATAAAATGGAAAACTCTGGTTTCACTCTGTTTATTAGAATAGTAAAATGGAAAACTGGTTTAACTCTGTTTATTAGAATAATAAAATGGAAAAATCTGGTTTCACTCTGTTTATTAGAATAATAAAATGGAAAACTCTGGTTTTACTTTGTTTATTAGAATAGTGAAATGGAAAACTCTGGTTTCACTCTGTTTATTAGAATAGTGAAATGGAAAACTCTGGTTTCACTCTGTTTATTAGAATAGTAAAATGGAAAACTCTGATTTATAATTTTCATTCTCACTGATATTGTTTTCAAGTCTGTTATTATAGGTGCTGTTATACTAAGTTGGATAGAGGTAGAAGTCATTTTAAGACATTCTTTGACATTAATGTTGGATATGTCAACATTTTTTTCTTTAAGTTCATTTGATCCAATGAAAAATTGATCTAAATAAGAACGTAAATTATTATTCATATAGATTTGTTTGAACTTTGGGTTTGGCAAATTCACAACTTCCCTTTTCACTCATAATATAGGCCCGGCATGGCCAAGAGTGTTAAGGCGTTCGACTCGTAATCCGAGGATCGCGGATTCAAATCCCGGTCGCACCAAACATGCTCCATTTTCAGCCATAGGAGCGTTATAATGTGACGGTAAATCCCACTATTCGTTGGTAAAAGAGTAGCTCAAGAGTTGGCGGTGAGTGGTGATGACTAGTTGCCTACCCTCTAGTCTTATACTGCTAAATTAGGGACGGCTAGCGCAGATATCCCTCGAGTAGACTTGCGCGAAATTCAAAACAAACAAACACATTCGTAATACATATTAAGCGTGAGATTTTTCAATACATAAATCTATTATATCTCTATTTATTTGATTGTCGTAATTTCTTTAATTAACTCGATACTTTATTCTCAAAAAGCACTGTAATTGTATTTCACATTGCCAAAATACTGTGCGTTTTTTTTTTCCAATCTAGCCCTTCGTTGATTAAAACACTATCGAATAAATAATGATGGGTGATTCTTTCGACCGTAATAATTTTTCATAATAGTAACACATCTGGGAAAAGAGCCGTTAACAGACATCCCCTCATTCTTTTAAATAAACGTATCTTTCTGTATTTCGTTTGGTTTACCGTAAAGAGATCAGGTCCGTAGGGTAAACGCTTCAGTTACTCGAGTTCTTACATGTGTCTCTCAGACTTGGCCATTGAAATGCTGCAAAAGATAAATTAGATTTCTTCTATGCCTCAGATTTTTGACTGAAACGTCAAGTTAGGGATGGAGGTATGTTTGTCATATTTCCCTAAGGGAATATCAGGTATACTTGGAGCCCTAACATTTGCAGGTAAAAGAAACGAGCAGATATGACATTAAATAACTCAAAAATTGTTTAATAAAGTTGCAAAGCTTCCATTTTAATGTGTTTTGTTATTGTTGTGTTTTAACAGAGTTTGTTTATCCGTTGACTGACGAACAAATTTTATAAAATATTATATACGTGCTCAATACCAAATATTTGTGTAATCCAATTTTTGTTTTGCAGATTATATGAAAACTACTTGTTATATCAATTTAGATGTTATTTATTAAACGTTTTACCATGTAATATTTATCTAGACGTTCGGTTACTTAAGATTGCTTTGCGTCCCGGCATGGCCAAATTAAAGGCTGAAAGGGCCAGCATATTTGGTGCGACCGGGATTCGAACCCGCGACCCGCGGATTACGACTCGAACGCCTTAACACATTTGGCCATGCCAGGCCGCAAAGCAATCGCTTGGCCATGCGACTCGTAATCTGAAGGTCGCGGGTTCGCATCCCGCTCGCGCCAAACATGCTCGTCCTTTCAGCCGTGGGGGCGTTATATAGTTGCGGTCATTCCCACTACTCGTTGGTAAAAGAGTATCTCAAGAGTTGGCGGTGGGTAGTGATGACTAACTGCCTTCCCTCTAGTCTTACACTGCACAATTAGGGACGGCTAGCACAGATAGTTCTCGAGTAACTTTGCGCGAAATTCAAAACCAAAAAAAACATTAATATTTTGTACACTATACACTTACTCCGTGTGAGCCTACATTTAACACCACTAGATGGCGATACAGAAATCCAAAATATTCTTGTTAAAACATTGGAATATTAATAAGTTCACTCTCTTTTTTTATGTACCGCAAAACAGTGAGATAAAATATCAATATAATTAAAAGCTCAAATTTCTTATCACTGATCCCGTCATAAAATATTCTATGAATATTTTATGAATATTCTATGAATATTTTATCACTGTCCTGATCAGTCTAGGAAAATATAATATTGTTTTCTGTGTGTGTTTACTTGTTTGTAAGAATATTTATTCTGAATCCATAAGATATTGGAAATTGGGACATCACTATAACAACTGAAAGATAAACATGCACTTCGATTTGTTTTAAAAATTTAATATCTCTGTCTACAATGAGCTCAAGGTATTCCAATGCAGCCTTGCTGCCTCATTTAATGTCCTCAAGATACAATTTGCTCCAGTCATCCAACAAAAAGGCAAATTGAATTCGAAGTATTTTATTTAGGTCATGGATGAAAGTATTAAATATCGGTTGAGCGAAAGGAACAATTATTTATTTTATGCACGATATATTGAACACGATTTGAAAAACAAACTACTTTGTCTCTCCAGATAAAAATCACATAAATTATGAAGTTAAAACATTATATTTATGCAATGTTTTCGTTACATGTAACTACTTAACACAGTTAAGGCTCAAAATCTGTATAACTCTTTTTATTACGTGTTTTGGGAATGAATGGAGTGATACTGTGTAAACAACACGTATTATTTTTAAATGTTGTCAGGGTTATTTGTTATGATAGACAAGAGGACTATTTTGAACTGATATAATGAAACTTTGAAATACAACTTACCACTTTTTTAAAGAAAAACGAATGAAAAAAAAACATGTTAAAGTAGAATACAAATATATCTGCTTTGTACTTACCGTTGTACAAAGTAACTGAATATTTATGAAGAAAAATAATTCTTGTGTTACATAGAAAAGAAAAGAACCAACGAAAGACATGTAGAAATTACAATGATGAATGCAATTTTTTCAAATAAAAGTATGTAAAAATTCTCATATTTCATTATTTACCTTTCTACGCAAACTTAATCAAACCCATCCAAGTGAATGTAGATCTGATAAAAAATGTAGTTGCATTCGTTATCTTACATCAAAATTCTTTCGTACCCACCCCTTTAATTATAAGCTAAAACATTATCCAAGTATAAGAAGGAGACTCAATAATTTATCAAGGATATTTTTCATAACAACTGAGAATAGAACAGCATAGTCATCAATATCAGAGACCAAAAATTCCTTAAATATCAGTTTGTTTTTATGATATTTATATATTATATGCTCAGAAAAAAGAGAATTCTTACGCACAATTATTTTAATCGTTTTCTTTAGTGCGCAAGATTTGCCAGAAATGAATAATTTAAGCAATAATATCCTAGATAAAACCTAAAAAGTTTATATATATATATATATATATATCATATGAATCTTTTCACAAAAGAACAATTTACGATATATAGAAATAAAAATCCACAATTTGTAAGACTTTTCATAGCTATCTCAAAACATATTTTAGAAATTCAATTTATTTAGTTTGTCTATGTTTTGCAAAATGTTAATTATATTTATCATGTGAAAATAAAACTATAAGAGATTAATAAATTTATTAAGTAATGTCAACATCGAGCCCAGCTGTTTCTCTGTTTCTGAATTTTGCGTAAAGCTACACGAGGGCTATCTACACTAGCCGCCCCTTATTAAGCAGTGTAAGACTACAGGGAAGGTTGCTAGTCACCATCACCCACTGTCAACTCTTGGGCTACTCTTTTACCAAAGAATAGTGGAAATGACCGTCACATAATAACGCCCACACGGTTGAAAGGGCGAGCATGTTTAGTTTCACGCGGATTCAAACCTGTGACCCTCAGATTATGAGTCGAGCGCCCTAACACCTAGTCGTGCCGGGACCAGAACTGTAGATGATATATTACTATCTACGCCTGATAATTTAATGTTTTATTCATTTCAGTCATATGTCAAGTGTCCTTGATAGAAATGAATAAAAAAAAAACCCTATAACCCTTTTGCTAACATTTGTTCCAGAAATTCTGATCATGTGCTCCTATTTTTATCATGTGTTTTTAATACGGGAGATTGAAGCATGTTTCGGTTTTTGTGTTATGCACTAGCTACTAAGCATGTTGATAATGTTTATGCGTTTCTCAGCAAGTTTTCTAAGTTTTCGAAATATTTGGTTTCTGTTGTATTTAAGTGACTCACCTCTTTGTTGCGCGATTGTTGAAAGATATTGATGTGAAAACTAACTATTTTATTGAGGGTGTAAAGTGTACTGATGGTCGTTCTGAGAGTTTATGCTAACAGATGAAAAACTAGTGTGTTCTTATGAAGGTAATTTTACAAGAGACATTGACTGGTGAAGATTGTCGCGTGAAACATGACTTTTACATTGGTAGTGATGTGGTGTGGTTGTGGAAGTAATAGATTAGAAGGATTTGTGGGTAAAGAAGACCGAACAATAGAAGCAATAGAAAACCGTTACTATTTGTGGAATGCAATGTCTTGGGAGAAATGTAATTTGTGTTCAGTCCTCCAGCAAAAATGGAAAAATTACTGTGAGAGTACGAATGGCTTTTTAGTTGAGTACATTGAGTGATAGAACAAGTATTGTGAGAGATTTTAGTATCTTCTGAGAGAGGGAGAAATGTAGAATTTGGACCGGAAAGTGTAGAAGAAATATTACAATTAGGAATATGGATGATTAGAATAAATTAAGAGAAGAAGACAAGAAATGGAGAATGTTACACGAAATAAAGTACTTGAAATTTGAAGAAAATTAGAGAATGGTATTAAGTTTGTGTGGTTAAACAATGCAAGTTGGGGTTAAGTCTAAATAGGTGCTTAGTTAATTAATTAATATGCTAGATTTTGTTGTTGAGTTGTTTAATTACTGTACTGTCTTGTGTGTTGCAATTAGCAAAAGTTTGTTTCTTCATATGTCTATATATTACAGTAAAGATAGCCAATTTATTACAGTAAAGATAGCCAATTTAATGTGTGGTCTGAGATTTAAGATACGTGCCATTATCGTCTCCAAGTTTTAAGAAAAACAGTCTTCAGCAGCCTTATCAGATTGTTTCAGGTACCAAAGCGAATTATCAGAAATCGGACAGATTCAGGAATTGAACTGGTCATAGCAAGATCATCGTTTATTTTTAGCTCCTGTGATGGATTCTGACAAGATTTGGTGTCCATTAATAAAGGTTGAATATTCCTGTGGGTACTTAGAATGTTTATGTTAGTAAATAAAGGAGTAAACGTACCTGAATTGTGTTCCATTTCTTCATGTAGTGGTATTTTTATTATGGTAGAATAACACGAAGGTTCAAGAAGTCTTGATAAAAATGAATAGAAACCATTTCCATCAAGAAGTTACCAAGATATATACATATATATATATAATGACATAGTATGACATAAAATTATTGTAAATACCAACTATAATTTTATATCACCTCATAGTAATCATTCAGTAAATGGTTGATCCTCCGTTTACTCTAATAACCTCATCGAGGCACGTGGGATGCTGTCGATGAGGTTATTTATGACATCTATCGTGATCTCATCTAAAGTTGTTATTAGATGGCGCTACAACTCAACTATAGTAGCTGCTTTAGTGCTGTGTTTAGCAATTTTCTAGCTCAGTTCTGTCCACCACTTCTGAATGAGATAACAATCTGGACATTTTGCTCGCCATGGCAATCTTGTAATGCCTTCCTAGTTGAGATAATTCTGTGCAATACGTGCGTTGTGAATAGTGGCATTATCATCCTGGAACACACAAATAGTGCCACTGGAACACACAGACAGTGCCAAACTTTTCCCTAGCAAATGGTAGAAATATATTTTCCATGCGATGCCTGTAGGAGGCGCCATTAGCATTTCCCTGGAGGATATGAAGACCAGTTTTTGCATCATGATGAAAAAGCTACCCCAAGATGTACTTCACCACCTCCTGTGTGTTCCCTGCGGAAAAGACACTTTTCTCATTTGCTCTTGAGGCAAATGATGAACATGGACCATACCGTTAAATTTAACATGCCAGAAACAGGGCTCATCTGAAAATATGACACGTTTCCAGTGTCGTAATTATAACTTAGCATGCTGCCTTACCCATGTAACATGGTGACGGTGGTGAATTATGGTTAATATTCGTTTGTAGACAGGTCTTCTTTAAAAATACCTTTTTGGTCAGTCTTCTATTCACTGTTCTTCTGATAACATTGAAATTAAAGTATTAATTTCATTCAAGTTGAAAGATGTGGCATGACTTCTTCCAACTTTAACGTATTAACATGATCAAAACACGGTTACATCTGGCAGAAATTCCCAGAAACAACGTTTCCTGCAGTTCTTTAACGTTTCTGGATTCTTCATACAGTATAACTGGAATTCTCTAATCTCCTGTCAATGTTCATGTGCTTCATATAATTTCTGGACAGATAAGGAATTTGATGCCCTGTAACTCCCGACACGTGACGAGACATGACTCTACACCAAGTATAGAGAAACTTCCAAACGGAGCGTTCGCATGTTTCCAAAAGAATTGTTATACCGAACATACACCATTCTGAACAAACAGGGAATTATACCAAACATACACCATTCTGAACAAACAGGGAATTATACCAAACATACACCATTCTGAACAAACAGGGAATTATACCAAACATACACCATTCTGAACAAATAGAGAACAGTATTGCGTTGAAGTGAGCAACTTCCGAAAAAACTTGTACATTACAGAATAACAATCCTACATGTTTGTTTGACCCTATGTTACCTTTACTGTTACTACACAGGCGTTTATTCATCAACTACTTTCTATGACATCAATACAGAACAGCATGCAAACATTTTGAGCAAGACGGTATAGCTTAGAGAAGTGGACAGCTTCGAAGGACCAATAGGTTCCTCGTTGTCATCAACTGTTGTTTCTTACACGAATACGGAATTGTAGTAAGTGCGTGATTTTTTTCAAATAAAAACATTAATTCTATTTGTGTAATATTGGTTAATTTCGTTATTTTTTATTAATTATACGTTATCGGTACTATTCAATTTTCGTATTCAATTCCTATTTAGATTTAGCCACACGTCATCAGTTTGCTATATTTTTATATTTTACTGTTATAATTTTCGCAGCTATATTGAAACAAGTGTTTCTTCAAGAGGTAACATGACATATTTCTAAACTATATAAAAGCAACATTGTAGTAACTCAGTTGTTAATGTAGTATAGAGACAATAAACAATGGTACAAATATACCCACTTCGTATTGTGTTCCGGAATGATCACTAATTGCTACAGAAACTATTCAAAAGTTACCGCGAATGTTTTGTGTGTGTTCATACGTCCTAAAGATGAGTTAATCAGATAAATAGTACTGTTAGAATTAGTACCAGTTGAAACATACGCTTGCTTGGCAGTGGGTGGTGATGACTAGCTGCCTTCCCTCTAGTCTTACACTGCTAAATTAGGGACGGTTAGCACAGATAGCTCTCGAGCAGCTTTTCACCTTTCGTTTAGTTTTATCTATCGTTTTTAATGTCCATTGAGTCTAAATTAAGCGATACGAAAAATAACATATGCCTTAGTGCTAATGAAACGAAATAAAGAGCTCAAGGCTTCAAAGATATAACTTTATTTCATTACTTACTACAGTTTAACCACAACAAACAAGTACAGCTAGTCAATAATTACGTACAATATATATGTTTTGGACACATCAACAAGAAAATAACAAAACCAACACGTGGATTATAACTTTTTTTTCCTATTTGCAAAATCGAATAATATCTCATCTGTTTCTTCTGTTTTTCACATTTAGCTGTTTTGTTAAGATATTTGAAAAACGGAACCAAATATCAAAGAGAAAGTATCTGAATAAAAAAATAATTATTATTTCTGTGTCAAGTGCTACATTATTCAGCCTCTAACAGTTGTGTATTTTAAATTCTAACATAACTCATTTTAACAAGCCTTTCAAGAAACATTATACTGGTAAGACTAATGTGAATAAAAAATGTAGCTAACGTATTTTAAATTTGTCCATATCTCACCAGAAATAGAATATTAAAGGTCATGTTCTTATAACTCACTAGAAGTAGAATATGAAATGTCATGTTCTTCTAAGTCACCAGAAATAGAATATTAAAGGTCATGTTCTTCTAAGTCACCAGAAATAGAATATTAAAGGTCATGTTCTTATAACTCACTAGAAATAGAATATGAAATGTCATGTTCTTATAACTCACTAGAAATAGAATATGAAATGTCATGTTCTTCTAAGTCACCAGAAATAGAATATTAAAGGTCATGTTCTTATAAGTCATCAGAAATAGAATATGAAAAGTCATGTTCTTCTAAGTCACCAGAAATAGAATATTAAAAATCATGTTCTTATAAATCACCAGAAGTAGAATATTAAAGGTCATGTTATTCTAAGTCACCAGAAATAGAATATGAAAGGTCATGTTCTTATAACTCACTAGAAATAGAATCTGAAATGTCACCAGAAATAGAATATTAAAAATCATGTTCTTATAAGTCATCAGAAATAGAATATGAAAAGTCATGTTCTTCTAAGTCACCAGAAATAGAATATGAAAGGTCATGTTCTTATAACTCACTAGAAATAGAATCTGAAATGTCACCAGAAATAGAATATTAAAAATCATGTTCTTATAACTCATTAGAGATAGAATATGAAATGTCATGTTATTCTAAGTCACCAGAAATAGAATATGAAAGGTCATGTTCTTATAACTCACTAGAAATAGAATATGAAATGTCACCAGAAATAGAATATTAAAGGTCATGTTCTTATAAGCCATCAGAAATAGAATATGAAATGTCATGCTCTTCTAAGTCACCAGAAATAGAATATTAAAGGTCATGTTCTTATAACTCACTAGAAATAGAATTTGAAATGTCATGTTCTTCTAAGTCACCAGAAATAGAATATTAAAGGTCATGTTCTTATAACTCATTAGAAATAGAATATGAAATGTCACCAGAAATAGAATATTAAAGGTCATGTTCTTATAACTCACTAGAAATAGAATATGAAATGTCATGTTCTTCAAAGTCACCAGAAATAGAATATTAAAGGTCATGTTCTTATAAGTCATCAGAAATAGAATATGAAAAGTCATGTTCTTATAAGTCACCAGAAATAGAATATTAAAGGTCATGTTCTTTTCAGTCACCAGAAATAGAATATTAAAGATCATGTTCTTATAAGTCACCAGAAATAGAATATTAAAGGTCATGTTCTTATAAATCACCAGAAATAGAATATTAAAGGTCATGTTATTCTAAGTCACCAGAAATAGAATATGAAAGGTCATGTTCTTATAACTCACTAGAAATAGATTATGAAAGGTCATGTTCTTATAACTCACTAGAAATAGAATATGAAAGGTCATGTTCTTATAACTCACTAGAAATAGAATATGAAAGGTCAATTAATATAAACATTACTAAAGAATAGAGAAAACCCGAGTATTGCCGTCTTATTATTTATCACTGTTTTTGACTTATTATATCATCTCCTATTAACATAGTGTTCATAACTTATAATTTATTTGTACCTCCCATATCGATAAACAGATGGCGTAGCAGCAATGAAGACCACATTTGCTACATATGTGTCGCTTCGTATGACACTATTTAAGAGTCTGCCTCGAAATATAGGAGTTATTCACGAGGCCTGGCACATGAGAAAAAAAAAATTCTAACACACACAACCTACTTATTAGAACCGATAGTCTCAGGTATGACTTACAAAAATCAGTAATATCAGGTATCCTATGCGAAAACACTTCTAACACACAATCCTATTTACTAGAACCGGTAATCTTAGGTGACCTATGAGAAATCACTTTTAACACTACTAACCCATATATACGTATACAATTTGTTATTTTAACTCAATATAATTACTATAACCAGCTCAGTTAGGCTAAATTATTGTTTCACAATATATCATTTATTAAGGCTACTATACTTAACTTCATAAAGACTGAACAATGTAACGAAACGTGCAACACAATATATTTTATTGAAAATAATTACGTTTTAATAAAGTTTAATAATTAAAATCATAGGGAAAGACTGCGTTAAAAACAGCAAATCCAAACCTCTGACTAATTATATAATTTGTTAATTTGACTAAAATATATATATATATGCACACACACACACGAGGGATTTGAAGACGGATATAAAAAGTTATAAGAACTGAATTATGACTTTTTCTTGAGTGCTATCTTCAAATTGTAGTATTGGTGTTTCGTGTATAAATAGACAAATATTGAACAGCTAAGAAACGTAAGTGTTACCATCCATAGCCTGTGGTTTCAGGTTCATTTTACCACAATGGTTAATCATAAGTGAGAAACTACTTCTATGATAAACGTGTATATATATGTAATGGCACAGACTTTGTTATGAAGTAAAATAGCTCTAACGATCTTGTTATTTCCCGTTTGTTTTTTTTCCACAGTGGTATATGTGTCTGTTTCACAAATATATAAATCTATTACCTATTATAAATTATCAAGCTTTTCACTCATATCTTGGTGATAAAGTATCATGTACAGTACTATCTCATAAAGTCACTTTTGTTTCTTAAGTCCATCCCAGTAACTAATGTCTATGAACGCGACTCGCATAATAAATTCATTACATGTTTTAATATTCCTCCATGGCAATCTTTCACGGCTCACTTAGTAAGCCGTTAAAACTTGTAACGCGTGAAACAATATAATAAACTTTACTTACAAAACTCGCACAACTTTAGCGCACTGTTAAAATAATATTCAAATAATGTGTCAGACAAGTGATAGTCCTGGAAACTTCATGATGTAGAACAAAATCTTTATTTACTGTTATTTCACTTCTTATCTTACAATGATCATCAGGTTTTTGGTCCGTCAGCTGTTAACAAGAACGAAAGTGTGTTACTTAAAAAGACCAGGTCCAGAGCTTTCTTATGAATTACAAAACAATTATTGGTAGTTTTGTAATGATGGTATTAAATAATAGCCTTAATGATTAATACACAGAAATAAAGTAAAATACACACACACACACCTGTATATAATGCCACATTATGAACTATCCTGTGAGAGATAACAGACAGCATGTAAATAAATACATGCAACATGTAATTTTAAAAGTAATAAGGAAAATATATAACTTTAGTAATTGTCTCTGAGAGACTGTTTGTTTGCTTAATGAAAAAAATACACATTTAATTATAACTAGATTCTTGTCACTTACCTTTTAATAAAAAAATCTTTTACAGCAATCACAAATATTCCTGTCTCGATAACAATAAGGTTTCCTGAATCATGTTCAAGTTTACCACTGTTTCTCGGAGCTGTACCTGAGAAATGGAAGAGACAAAGCATTGTCTGTATTAATTAGTATTTATCTACGACGAAAAAAAAATAAGTTAATATTTTGAATCATAACAAAAACAGATTATCTGATAATATTGAATTACTACAAAAAAAACAACAGAAAACATTACGTCATTAATTAAACTTCGTTGTCTCAGACGGAAGAATGTAACTTACATATCCTTATCAGAGATATATCGATGTATCTGGTTCAAAATATCACGTGTTAAGAGATTTTGGCCAGAATACTTGGACTTTGAATCGAAAAGTTTACGGTTTCCGGCCAATTGCTAATAAAGCGCGTTCTTCAAAAGTTATGGTCAAAGGTTATTATTGACTGGTCTGTCGCCTCAAATCAGGGACTACTATGTACAGATAGTGATTTGTGTATCTGAGCGTAAAAATTCTAATACATACAAATACCTTTATTGCCTTAAGATTAAGAAATCCGCTAAATTATTTTTAAATAAACTGTTTTAAGTGCGTCTACAAAACAAAATACTATAAAGATATCTACAGAAAGTAAAAAATCAAGGTTGTAAAACACTAATATAACCTCTTGACCAGGATACCTCGATTGACACTGAATTGTGACAATGTGAACAGAAAATCAAGTAGATGTGAACATATTATAATCATAATTGGTAACAGGTCGATTAAATATATTTACGAAGAAATAAGTTTTTGTTTGTTTGTTTGTTTTTTAATTTCGCGGAAAGCAACACGAGGGCCATCTGCACTAGCCGTTCCTAATTCAGCAGTGTAAGACTAGAGGGAAGGCAGCTAGTCATCACCACCCACCACGAACTCTTGGGCTACTCTTTTACAAATGAATAGTGGAATTGACCGTTACTTTACAACGCCTCCACGGCTGAAGAAACGAGCATGTTTGGTGTGACGCGGATTCGAATCTGTGACCCTCAGATTACGAATCGAACGTCCTAAACACCTGGCCATGCCGGACTTTTCTGTTGAAATCCTAACTTTTTTGTATTGCTAAATAAAACTGTTTTCTTTAAAATATATAAATTTCAGCATCCAAATAATGAAACTTTTTTTTTATCAACAAAGATATCTGACTGTTAAAGCATTTCGTTATAATATTAATAAGTAGGAACCTAAGAACAGCGGCTCTGTTTCGAATCCTCGAATATGCTCGTCCTTTTAACTATGAGGGTGTTATTTTGTTTGTTTGGAATTAAGCACAAGGCTGTACAATGGGCTATCTGTGCTCTGCTCACCACAAGTATTAAAATCCGGTTCTTAGCAGCGTGAGTCCGGAAACGTTCCGCTGTGCCACTACGGACCAATGGCATTATAATGCGACGGTCAATTCTACATTTCGTTGGTAAAGAATGCCCAAGAGTTAGCAGTAAATGACGTTTTCGAGCTGCCTCCCCTCTAATCTATCACTTCTAAATTAGGAAAATCTGGCACAGTTAGCCCTAGAGCAGCTTGGCACGAAATTCAACAAACATATTAAAGTTATATGTAATTAGTTATACTCATTACAGGGTTAACTTTCATTGTTGTTGTAATTAGGTAGCTTATTCTGGTCGGAAAGTCGTGTTAATTAAAGTGTTCTTTTCTTAGTTATAAACGTATAGACGATGAAGGTAAACATATGGATCAGGCACTTTGAATATAATACTTAACAATGCGAGCTTCAAACGTATGTTAAAAACCCATTTATATAACTTTATTTATGAGCCTCGTTATGAGGCGAAACCGTAAAGGACATAACAGAATACATATCATGTAAAATATGCAATAGATTCTTAACGTATAACGTTTGTTCGGCAGACCAATCTGTGGAATGAAGTGTTACAGACCAGTGATGATGACTTAAAAAATGGGAACGTAAATGTCATAGAAAACCTCTCAAAGAACGTGATATTTCACTATCATCCATTCAATGTCATCACTATCATCCATTCAATGTCATCCAAAGAACTTTTCAACTGTTGCTAACGAGAAGAACATTTTACAGTCGCTCTTTCTCGTCTCTTACGTATTGTATTTCAAACAAAATTTCCAGGTCATTATGTGAACGTCCTTTAACGATATCTATCAGGTATTGTAAAACTATTCTCTACGTATAAGGACAAATTGTGTTCACCTTTAGGAGAAAAAGAGGTTCAGATGCTTATTTAAGTTTTTTGTGTGAGAAACTGAAGAATCTAACGTTAAAAGATGTGACTATTCTGGCTATAAATGAAGCCTCTTTATCTGTCAGATGAATATAACTCTGGATGTTATCGGGTTATACATATAAGTTGGATACACATGAGCAAGGTCATAAGTTTTACTAAGAGGTCTGGAGTTAAAATATTTGTCCACCTTAATAATTTGCAGAGTTGACTGTAAGACTTAAAACACTTCGCGAAACGTTACCAATCTTCAAACAAAAGGATATTTCTGTCTTATTAAAAACCTTAACGTTCTGACTTACACTTTTCTCGTGGGATACAGTGTCACTGGCAAAAATAAAAACTGAATTTCAAATTGATCAATTCCTATCTCGAAAGAACACATCTCAACAATGAAGTTTGAAAAGGTATCAAACTTCCTTTCGTAATAACAAGATATCAATCATGGTTCATATCTTCTCTAGAAAGATATTTCTGTGAGCTCACTTTGTCTTCTCAATTATGTGGCTTTACTCTAACTAAGTATAAGGTAGATTTCGAATTCGCGTCGCACCAAACGTATTCACCTTTCCAGCCGTGGGGGCGTTATAAGGTTACGGTCAATCCCACTATTCGTTGGTAAAAGAGTAACCCAACAGTTGGCGGTGGGTGGTGATAACTAGCTTCCTTCTCTCTAGTTTTACACTGGTAAATTAGGAACGGCTAGCGCAGATAGCCGTCGTGTAGCTCTGCGCGACATTTAGAACAAACTAAACTCTCTATACTATTTGCTTATTTCAGTTTCTATCTCCGATAAGTGCTTAAAACACATTAGCCATTAGCCAGTGGTAAGTCATCGTATTAGGCATTCGGTGGACGTAGCATATAGTGCCATGTGGCTTTACTATACGAAAACCAAACAAACTAAGCTACCAGATTTCTTTCAAATTATAAGGTTCCATTTTTGTAGACACCTGGTGAGCATTTTTGAAAATGTTTGTCTTCCGTAATCTTCATCTTTGCGTAAGACTAAAGTAAACATTATAAAGTTTTAATATTTCATATATCTAATATAAAAAGTTCTTACATTGTCTGTATTAAAGACAGATTTTTCGAACTAACCATAAATATTCAGAAATTATTTATAGTAGTAACAATTTCGTAATTAGCGGGGTTTTTAAGCAAATTTATACAACTAATTAGCTTACAGTATTTCTACGACTCCTTCGATAAGGCCCGGCATGGCCAAGCGTGTTTAGGCGTCTGACTCGTAATCCGACAGTCGTGGGTTCAAATACCGGTCGCACCAAACATACTCGTCCCCCAGCCGTGGGGGCGTTATAATGTTACGGTCAATCCCACTATTCGTTGGCGGTGGGTGATGATGACTAGCTGCCTTTCCTCTAGTCTTACACTGCTAAATTAACGACGGCTAGTGCAGATAGCCCTCGAGTAGTTTTGCGCGAAATTAAAAGCAAACAAAAAATATTTCGATAATTTCAACAGTAATTTCGTAGTGTAAAGATGAAACACTGCACTGTTTTTATTTTTCAGAAATTTGAAAATTTTTATTAATTCAAAAACACTGAGAATATTTTCTTTCAAAAGGTATGCAATTATTGTGTTAATACAAGTTTTGTTTTGAAACATACGGTATATCCTTAATTACATAAAATAATAATGAACTTTCACTAATAATTAGACCCGGCATGGCCTAGCGCGTAAGGCGTGCGACTGGTAATCCGAGGGTCGCGTGTTCGCGCCCGCGTCGCGCTAAATATGCTCGCCCTCCCAGCCGTGGGGGTGTATAATGTGACGGTCAATCCCACTATTCGTTAGTAAAAGAGTAGCCCAAGAGTTGGCGGTGGGTGGTGATGACTAGCTGCCTTCCCTCTAATCTTACACTGCAAAATTAGGGACGGCTAGCACAGATAGCCCTCGAGTAGCTTTGTGCGAAATTCCAAAACAAACAAAAAAATTACTAATAATTATCAGAAATGCATGTTAACTTTATTATTTTCTCAGCACCTACTGTCATTAATTGTCAATCGTATCATTACCCTTTAAATTTAATCTGATATTGGAATAGAATACACTGAATTACAGTTCACTGGTTTTTTTGGTCTCATAAATTTGACACAAAGTAATTACTAAATCACGTTTTTTATGTATGGTTTTGTTAGGACTTACTTGGAAAATAATGTAGGGTCCTTTTAGTTTTAATATTAGTCCTAGGAATGAACAAAACACACTCCACGATATGCTCTTCGGGGAATAATCCATCATCATCTAATTGGAGAAAGACGTGAACATTGTACAGACCATTATAATACGAGCTTGTGTTTTGAACTTGTACCTCCTTGGTGTTATATAATGGTGTTGAGCTGGTACGCAGATGAACTGTAAGCACTGGAAGGGGAAAAACGCCCTCTACCTCACAAGTGAAATTTGCAGATCCTTCGTTCACTATGGTGTAGTTGAATTCAAATTTCCTGGGCAAAACTACATAAACAGTTAGCTTAATTAGTTACAAACACCAATATCGAAACATGTTTTCACTTTTTTTATAAATCGCACTGAATGCCAGTAACTGTAGGCTAAAAAGGTAACGATATATTTTTTAGGCTTAAATTGCTAATTTACTGCTTTTCCAATCATGTTATAAATATATATATATATATAAATACTGTTTTAGTTAACTCAGTCATAAAGAGAATCAGATTACAACATGAGTAATTAGAGATGATGAACTTTATAAAAAAAATAACATTTAATTTAAATCATCGATTATCTTGAGAAAATCAAACAGTTTGTTTTGGGGTTTATCAGTTATGAAGCTATAAATTGTCAAAATACAGGATGTTCGGAAAATCACTGTGCCGTTTTGTATGTTAATAAATACATAAGTGCACAGTGACTTTCCGAACACCCTGTATAGTAAAAATGGGGACATTTTAAAATTATATTAATTATGAGTTACATCTGTATAGTTACAAAAATAACACAACTAAAAACATTGGTCTAAGTTAATTCGAGAATTTTTCAAATGACAAAAATACATAATTAATTAACATTTGAAAGTAAAACCTAAATGCAGAAATGGAAAGCAGCTTTATACGCTGTCAACACCCAATAATTCGAACTAACTCTTTATTTGTTTTCGATGTTTGTTTGTTTTTATCACCTCTCGGCCTCTTCTTAGTTAATATGTTTTTTTTTCTACAAATATGTGCTATCATGGCTTGCCGTCTAGATAGCCAAATAAATTCAAACCAATCCACTGTCAAAGGCAAGGTGTTAATATTTTGTGATATATGGTTCTAGAATATGTAAACTCATATCACCAGAACATAAATTTTCTCTGTGACACTCATGATTCTCTTACATGACCATATAGCAAGAAACCCTTCAATGGCCTTTAGATGCTCTTCGACAAGGTTTTCCATTCTAATTACAAGTAAACGTGACATAAAAACTACCTTATTAGCTGGTATGAATGGAGACTATTATAACATTTTTGTTTTCATACTTGCTTCTACTCAACAAAAATTTTAAGAAATGTAGGATTACTCTTTGTTATATTCTACGTTAATTAAATGTGAATTAAAATTATATCATTAATAAATATGTTTTTCATGTTTAGGCCTAACACTGAAAGAGCGTTTAATGCAGTTAGGATAGTTCTATACTGTCTCGAACTTTACGATAGTGGTAGCTACATTAACCCTAATACTATGTTACGAAACAGAAGAGTAAAATGAAGACATGTAAGATGTTGTTTGTTTATAAGGAAAGAATATAAAAAGATATCAGTCGAGTAAGGCCTAAAACTCGGCCCCTCATGACCAGGTGGGTTAAGGTGTTTGATTCGTAATTTAAGGGTTGCGGATTCGAATCCCGGTCGCATCAAACATACTCGCCCTTTCAGCCGTGGAGGCATTATAAAGTGACGGTCAATCCCACTATTCGTTGATAAAAGAGTAGCCCAAGAGTTGACGGTGGGTGGTGAAGACTAGCTGCCTTCCATTCAGTCTTACATTGCTATATTAGGGACGGCTGACGCAGATAGCCCTCGTGTAGCTTTGCGCGAAAGTTAAAAACAAACAAACAAGGTTTAACAGAGGTGTTGGAAACTCTGATGTGAATATATTTATATATCGAGAGAAGACACACTTTCTTCATCTTATTTTAGTGTAATTAGAAGCATGTCCCTTTTCATAACGAAACACTAGAACTCAGTTGTGTAATACGAATGTTTATATCTTTTGTTTTGTTGAATTTCGCCCACAGCTACTACAAAGCTATCTGCGCCAGTCGTTCTTAATTTTGAAGTGATATACTAAAGGGAAAGCAATTAGTCAACATCGCTTGCTGCTACATTTTGAGCTACTGTTTACTAACCTAGAGTGGGATTGACCGTCATATTCATAATGTAAATATAAACATGTTAACCGGAGTATCTCGATCCCCAGATCTGCAGATTGCGAGTGGAACTGCTGAACCGTCAAGTCACGCAAACCTACTTGTACGATAACGTAATATTTTGTGGATAACGTATAGTTACTTATTTCTAGTGATTCTTTGATTATGAATTTCCCGCAAAGCTACATTAGGATTGTATGCGCTAACCGTCCCTAATTTAGCAGTGTAACACTAGAAGTAATGCAGTTAGTCATCACCACCCACAGCCAACTCTTTGGCTACTTTTTTTCCAACGAATAGTGGAATTTACCATAACATGATAACGCCCCACGACTGAAAGGTCGAGCATGACTGGTGTGGCAGGGATTCGAACCAGTGATCTTCAGATTACTAATCGAGCGCCCTAGCCACCTGGCCATGCCGGTTCATTATTTTCTTCTACTGAACTAAAAGAAAGAAGTTTTTTTTATAGTTTCAGTGAACAGAGAAGTGCAATAAAACTAGGCCAATAAAACAAATAGATAATGAAAAGAATAATAATGAATTATCAGTACAATTTAGAAACATGAGGTAAATTTTGTATAAGATTCTTTTGATGTCATGAAAATGTGTTAAAGTTTATCAGTAAAAACAATGTTTTATGTCGTTAAAAATATAAATCTATACGTATAACTTAGATCTCTCGTACTTAGATATTAAATTAAAGAAATGTTATTTATTTCTACGGTTGTTTACCATAAATCACCATCCATCCACTTTTCCAATCTTCATCCGCGATAGACGCAACGTTACACGTGTACTTTCCACTCAAATCGGTGGTTGGACGAAGGATTTTCAAAGCCCGGTACTTAGTAAACTCGGAAGACGGAGATATGCTATAGCTCATATTGATCCGATCCTGGAGTCTGTAGGAAGGATGTCGAGAATGGAGTTCAGGGATCCACTGGTAGATAGGCTCAGGGTCATTATTCAAGAACCACTTGACAACAAGATGGCGATCTTCAATAGAGTAACTGTATTCACAATCCAACACCACTGAAGTCCTGGTGCCATTTTCTATCCAGCGTGGTACAGTCACTTTAGTTATTTCTAATCCTAGGATCAACCGATACGAGACACAATCAAACAATTTTTGTACTATATCCAATTAACACATTAATTAACACATTAATACATGTCATTTTGTAAAAATTAGAAGAGTAAATTTAATTTAAAAACAGATATAATTTCTTTACCAATTTTTTTCATGTATTACTTGTTATAAGTCATACCTGTCGATTACACACATCAAAAAAACAAGAATGTTATCTGAAACTAGAAGCAGACCCTTTAAAAAAATAACCAGTTTCATTTTATAGAGATTTAAGATTAAATGTGGCGCGGATAAAATTACGTTCCCAACTTTCTTCAAATATCAGCTGCTCTGGTTGGCTTTTAAAAATGACCACATTGGATGTTGATAATAATTCAAACTAACAATCACAAGTGTACTATAAAACTTATAGTCGTAGTTGTAAAAGTATTTTAATGACTAAATCTTTCTTTTTCCTGTCCACAGATAAGAGCGAATCCGATATCCTATATTTTGTAAAAACGGCTCGTTTGGGTTGAAAAATATTTTACGTAGAGGAGCGAACAACGTTTCGACCTTCTTCGGTCATCGTAAGGTTCTCAATCCAAACTATCCGTTTTTACATATATATATTTCTCTACAAGTGGGTTTTCTCGACATCATTGAATCCGATATCCTCTTTTCAGTTTAAATCTTGTCCCAAAAATACTTCTGTTTTACCTTTTAGATTGCGTTTCATAACATCATATCTTCCAAAGCTGGTCTTCGTTGGACGCATAAAGATCTTCATTTCAAAGTACTCCCGGTAGCTCAGGTCTGACTTCGAGTATTTATGATGTCAGAAATTCTAGGTTCGATTCCAGCTGCAGATGCAATGCTTATAATCTATTGTGTAAATTTTCGTTCAGCAGGAGACGAAATCTTTCTCCAGATTTCTAAGTAATTATTTTGATTAACTTATTTGTTTACCCTTTAAGATGTTTTTAACCACGCGTATATGACAAGGAAATCACATAATTTATACATGAAATCCAAACATTCATTGTACTGTGGATTAGCTTTCAAAAACACATTGCATTGCAGAATCACGATATTATATGAATATTCGAATGGAACAAGAAATCTTGAAGAAATATTGTTCACGTTGAACTATCATACACAACCAATTCTGGAGTTAAACCGTGTTAACTCCTCGTTTAATTTTAACTGATACAAAGAGGTAGATATGAAGAGTAGAAAACTTATCTTCTGATTGAAGAAGAATGATATTCGATATCCATCGTCACTTCTGAGTAAAATTACCTTTCTTTCCGTGTCTAGGTTATGGACAAACTAAACCACATTTCACATCATCTACAACGTTTAAAAGTAAATGAATAGCAAAATTGCGTAATATAAACATAATACATAGCTCTGTAATAAGATAAGATTATGAAATAAATACATGTGAGATTATTGTTTGTTTTTTTGAATTTCGCATAAAGCTACTCGAGGGCTATCTGTGCTAGCCGTCCCTAATTTAGTAGTGTAAGACTAAAGAGATGGCAGCTAGTCATCACCACCCACCGCCAACTCTTGGGCTACTCTTTTACCAACGAATAGTGAGATTGACCGTGACATTATAACGCCCTCACGGTTGAAACGGCGAGCATGTTTGGCGCGACGGGAATGCGAACCCGCGACCCTCAGATGACGAGTCGCACGCCTTAACACGCTTGGCCATGCCGGGCCGTGAGATTAAAAAACATGCATGTAACTAATAAGGGTTAGGGTTAAAATTTAAAATTCTTAGTTCGTTTTTTTGTTTGGAATAAAGCACAAAGCTAAACAATGGGCTATCAGTGCTCTGCCTACCACTGGTTTCGACATCCAATTTCTAGCGGTGTGAGTCTGCAGACGTACCTCTGTGTCACTGGGGTGCGCTCTTAACTTGTCATAATCCAGTACAACGATGAGTGGATCATACATTTCACTTATTTCACTAGAAAATCATAATTTCTTAACACGTCTAAAAGTTGTACGTTTCATTTTGATGTTAAAACATACGGGAAAATAACCCTTGACCGCAGAAGAGATATACAGACAATTGTATGTTTCAAACCCATAATTTATTCACGGCCATGATACTGGCGAAACCATGGTTATAAATAAATGATGTATTTGTGGTACGTATAATCGTCTCTTGTTTTCCTTAGTTATGTAATTATCGAGTTTCATCAAATATCGACTGCTTCAAGTATAAAGTGACACAAAGTTCCTTACTGGTTATGAGATATGATATCTCTAAAATGTAAACGCGTAATGCTTGTAGCGTGGTGTAAGTAGAACACGTAGAGTCAGAAGACACATATTGATAGGTACACAAAAAGCTATTTTATTTTGCATACAGTAGACCAAATGACAGACACGTGATTTTAGAGATTATAACATCTCCCCACAAACACCTCCCTAGTAAGAAAATTCGCGTAAAGTGAGATCGTAGGAGGCTGGGAGGTAAAACGTATGAATTGCAAAAGGGGAGGAAAAATGAACTCTGTGAAAGATAAAATGTAGTTTTCTCTAAATCCATGAATCTAATGAGGTATTACATAGTTTATTAGAAAAGATGAATTATTTGGTCTTGTAAATTAAATTACACAGTTATTGCAGAGTTGCTATCTCCATTTTGTAATCAAAATATTACATATATCCTAATTTACTGTTAAATCAGAGCATGTCTGAGGTTGATATAATTAACTTTCTGTAATACGTCAGCATCCATAACAGAAGTGTTAACAGTGAGTGTTAAATAAATGGGAGGAAATTTCATTATAAATCATTCAAACCTACACGACATCAAATACTAGCTTTACGAAACCTGTTCGATCAGTTTCAGTGAATGAACCATTTCAATACAATAACACACTCTCAGTAATTTTATTTTGCTTTTAATGATTAGTACAAAAGGGAGTTAAGGCGAATTCATCCCTTTGTTACTTCATTTTTTCTACCTTTAGAAGTAACAAGAAGCAAGTTGAATAAATAACATAATAATATCACTTTAATTTATTCTATTAAGAGAATATAATAAGCCTTTTATGCAATTTATGTGTGTTTTAAGGGAACACACTTTTGCATATTTTATTCTACGTCAAACATAATAGCGAAACATTTGTTTTTGTAATTGTCAAAACCCAGACTTCCATACTATTGTCATGTCTTGTTTCATAAAAGGCATTTTTGTATAATTATTCAGATAAAAATGTCTGAAAACTAGAATAGACTGGTCCTTTGTATTTTATATTATTTGAAATTTAGTAAGAAGTGTATTTTTGCTCTGCATTAACTAACTTGAAAAGTGTATTTTATTTTGCGTGAAGTATCAGATATCAGTATTAGTTTGTTTGAATATTTCCGGGGTTAAAATACAGAAATCCAATCATACCACTTCTCGGTTTATAATCTAATCATTCTTAGATGACACATAAAAGTATTTGTTTTTGAATTTCGCGCAAAGCTACACGAGGGCTTTCTGCGCTAGCCGTCCCTAATTTAGCAGTGTAAGATAAGAGGGAAAGCAGCTAGTTATCACCACCCACCGCCAACACTTGGGCTACTCTTTTACCAACGAATAGTGGAATTGACTGTCACATTATAACGTTCCCACGGCTGAAAGGCCGAGCATTTTGGAGCGACGGTGATTCGAACCCGTGACTCTCAGATTACGAGTCGAGCGCCTTAACCACCTGGCTATGCTGAAACCCGCATAAAAGTGAAAAACTACGATATCAGTTCATTCATAAGGATATACGCTACAATTCAATTCCTGGTGAATGAATTGTTTTACTTCCATGGCTTAAACCTAAACATTATCAATAAACAAATTACTCTTTTCAATTTTTGCAGAACATTCAAAATTCCTGTTGAATAATAAAAACATAAATTATTATGTGTTAGGGTTCGAATCCCCGTCACACCAAACATGCTTGCCCTTTCAACCGTGGGGACGTTATAATGTGACGATAAATCCCACTATTCGTTACTGAAAGGTTATTATGTGTTAGGGTTCGAATCCCCGTCACACCAAACATGCTTGCCCTTTCAACCGTGGGGACGTTATAATGTGACGATAAATCCCACTATTCGTTACTGAAAGGTTAGCCTAAGAGTTGGCAGTGGGTGGTGATAACTAGCTGCCCTCACTCTAGTCTTACACTGCTAAATTATAGAAGGCTAGCGCAGATAGCTCTCTTGTAGCTTTGCGCGAAATTCAAAACAAACCAAAACAATTATGTGTTACATCTTGTTTGTGATGGATTTTTATTAATGCGTTCTAGAAACACACGTACTTAAATATTTGCTTCCCGTCCTTCGGGAGTTGTTTCTAAATACTAAACTACCACTTATACACAAGAAATTGATAAAATTGCGCCTGTTTTGCGAAACAAACATTGTTTATCACGTAAACACGACTGTACGTAGCTCCACAATCTTCAAACTGGTAATTGTCAAAAGGTAGACGCCTGAGAGCGATATTTCAGTCAGATTCAAGCTTTGTCAAGTACTTTAAGATATATTACATCTGTGATTCATTTATTTTAAATGTTTAGATAGTAAGAAGATGACTCACGTGTTTACGCAAATTCTGTTGAAATTAAACCCAAATAACCACCAATGATATGAATCAATGATCTCAAAAACGCCTACTTCATGCTGTTAACTATTTACACGCATGCGCTAAGCATCTGTGCATTGGTCATGAATATTTAGAGTTATAAACAGATATAGATCAGTACTAAGGTCTTGTTTGAAGCCGATAATAACTAACATAACCCACCATAAAAATCAACAATATATATACATTTAGATACTCTCAAAATACATACATTCCTAACAAAACTTAAAATGATCCTGCATCAAGTTTGATTTATATTCTGTAGAATTATTATTTTCATTAAAAGAGTTTAGTTGATGAATTTTAAGCCGATCTTTAAAATATTATTTTAGTTACCAATTTGGAATAGTATTCTGTCGACGTTAACTTAGACAAATTTTGTAAATTAAAGAAATGTTTTTCTTTCTTTTAATTTCTAATATCTGGATTTATTCATTTCTTAAAGTTAAATTTACATTTAACTAAATTTACACTGAGCAGCGAAGTTTGCATTGTATCAGATGCATAAGTAGCTTGATGATCCACTTAAAACTAAATTTTTTGAACTATATTAGATATTAAGTAACATTATATAATCTTCAATTGTTAGTTTTACCCATATGTAACTAAATATTCGCTGGGTCGAATCCCCATAACTCCAAATATGCTCACTCTTTCAGCCGTGGGGGCGTTATAATATGAAGGTCAATCCCACTATTCGTTGGTAAAAAAGAGTAGCCCAAGAGTTGGCGGTAGGTGGTGATGACTAGATGCCTTCCCTCTGGTCTTACACTGCTAAATTTGGGACAATTAGCGCAGATAGCCATCGTTTGCGCAAAATTCAAACCAAACCAAGTAACCAAATATAAATATACAAAGATAACACAACTTAACCCTAACACAACATATCGTAGCCTCTGTGTTATTGTGTACTTTAAACCGTACTAACACCATGTGTCTCATATAAAGGTCCCCTGGTGGCACAGCAGCAAGTCTTCGGATTTGCATCGTTAAAATCACAGCAGCCAGTCCTGATGTGGCTTTGCTATAAAATTCACACACATACATATATACACACACACTCAACTGAAGCTATTATTCCCATATAACGTCGAACTTCCAGCTGACTGTAGACACACTATTAGACAGTTTATTAAGTGGCACCACAATTACTAAATAATATGTTTTGACAGGTAGTTTTGAATTGTTGGCTTGAATCAAATTGTCAAACGTGTTCAGACTTAATAAGCTTTGGTTATGGTGTTTGTTTGTTTAATTTTGCACAAAGCTACATGAGGGCTATCTGCGTTAGCTGTCCATAATTTAGCAGTGTAAGACTACAGAGAAAGCACTTAGTCATTACCACTCACTGCCAACACTTGGACTACTCTTTTACGAACGAATAGTGGGATTGATCTTCGCATTATAACGCTCCCACGGCTGAAAGGGCGAACACGTGTAGTCTGACGGGGATAGTTATAGTGAGGTGATTAATCAATAGTTTGTTACAGACTTCTGACTAATTGCTACATTATGTAACTGTCTTCTGTAAAGTCTGTTTGTTTGTAGTTAAGCACGAAACTACCTAAAAAGCCATCTGTGCTTTGCCCCCGGCGAGTATCGAAATCCGGCTTCTTGCTTTGTAAGTGCTCATACATGCTGATATATCACTGGGGCCTTTTTGCAAAGTCAAGTGTTAGTTGCACAAAATAAATTACTCTCAGTTTTTCATGCACAGCACTGTTATTTTGAGTTGTGTTTTTTATATCGCATTTTGGGAAATAACAAATGAAATTGACTTTGCCTCAATTTGGCAGTAAGTTTCAAGCGTACGGTTGTAACATAACAGTTTATGGTTGAAATGACTTTAGCCGACGAATTGTGATACAATATTAAATTTGGTCTCAATATTAAGAATAAGTAAAGAAATTAAGCAACAATATTGAAGCAATGTACAATGATTCAAATACAATGCTTTAATAAAACAGTGATACAAATAAGGGTTTGTCCAGATGGCGTGGCTCTGTGCAGCTTTTAGACATTTCTGAATAATCCTATAGTACAATATTGATTTTCTGCCACGTCACTGCTTAATTGGGTAGCATGTTAAAAAATGTTCACTAGCTTTACGAATAACATTTAATTGCTTTTTAACACGTTGCTAAATAACTGTTTTCTTTTTATCCACAAAAGTCCTCGTGTATATAGTACTGGACTGTGGATATTCCTCAACAAAGATATAACTATTAAACCAACAATTGGCGACATTCTAGATATCAAACTTCTATAAGAAACTTAATACAAAATGAACACAATAAGGTTAGGGTTTGGTTTGGTTTGAATTTCGCGCAAAGCTACTCTAGGGTTATCTGCGATCAATAAGGTTAGGGTTTGGTTTGGTTTGAATTTTGCGCAAAGCTACTCTAGGGTTATCTGCGCTCAATAAGGTTAGGGTTTGGTTTGAATTTCGCGCAAAGCTACTCTAGGGTTATCTGCGCTCGATAAGGTTAGGGTTTGGTTTGGTTTAAATTTCGCGCAAAGCTACTCTAGGGTTATCTGCGCTCAATAAGGTTAGGGTTTGGTTTGAATTTCGCGCAAAGCTACTCTAGGGCTATTTGCGCTCAATAAGGTTAGGGTTTGGTTTTGTTTGAATTTCGCGTAAAGCTATTCTAGAGCTATCTGCGCTCAATAAGGTTAGGGTTTGGTTTGTTTTAAATGCAAAGCTGCTCTAGGGCTATCTGCGCTCAATAAGGTTATGGAATTATTTGTTTGTTTTAACATATACGAAAGAAGTACCGATTAAAACGAGCTAAAACTGTTGTTGTTGGAGCTTTTGTAAAGACAATTGTCAGTTTCTCAATCATTTTCACATTAGCCCCAACCACAACAATTGTGAACGAAATAAAACTTTCCGTATAACAGAAACTGATATACCTGCTTTTATTCCCACAGTATATATGCTTATGTATTATAAACTAATTTCTGTAGTTACACTGGAACACTGTAGTTACACTACTAAAGACGAGTAAATATCTTTATAACTCGAGCGATTTCGAAAGGCGAATATTTAAGATCGGCCCACTTTTAAAAAGTATTAAGCCTTTACGGTGTTGCATCTCTCTCTAATTGATTTTTATTACGAAGCCAGATTTCCGCCATAAATTACATGACAGAGCATAAGGCTACATACTTGGCTGTCCGTGTCATGCTCACAAAAGGGATAAATCCCCAAATGTAGCGTTAAAGCTCTCAGGACTACCACTTAGCCATCATAGAACCAGAAAACGATAAACTATAAATTAAACTAACATAAAAATGGTTAAATGTCAAATGTTTGGGACAAATAGAAGCCCTTATGAAAATTTGTTCTTTTGTTAAAGAAAAAAAAATACCATTCTGTTCATTACTGCACCTCCCGACCCTCCAGTCAAACAAGTTATAAATTCTATTTCAGACGCAGGCTTAAGAACATAAGAGTCCGGCATGGCCAGGTGGGTTAAGGCGTTCGATTCGTAATCCGAGGGTCGCGGGTTCGAATCCCGGTCGCACCAAACATGCTCGCCCTTTCAGCATTGAGGGCGTTATAATGTGACGGTCAATCCCACCATTCGTTGGTAAAAGAGTAGCCCAAGAGTTGGCGGTGGGTGGTGAACACAAACTGCCTTCCCTCTAGTCTTACACTACTAAATTAGGGACGACTAGCGCAGATAGCCCTCGTGTAGCTTTGCGCGAAAATCAAAATAACAGAACATGAGAACTTGTTTGAACTAAAATAAGTAATAAATAAAGAAAACTTTATGCATCAAAACATTAGTCCTCCAAATACAACTCTCGAAAATAATTAATATTCTGTGTATGAAAACATAGCTCACTTATACATAGTTTGTATGTTAAGTTAATAACAATAACAGCAAGCATATCTGTGTCTGATAGTCCTGAAACCAACCCATCACAGTTTGCTATTGATTTGTTCTGGAATCAAGATAATTTCAAATTCCGACAAATCAGTTCTAGTTTTATATTTTTTACCACTTCTTACTCGTGGGTAAAAAACAGTGCCAGATTTTGGGTCTCGTCTCATGAAGCATGTAAATAGAGTAACTCTTTATGAGACCGACATCGCTTACTGTTTCCTTGGGCTTTTAAGTTAATCGGTGAGAGTTCGAAACTGGCTCAAATCTTTCTTTTGGGTCGCAAGCAAAACATTTAAGAAAACGATATGCTCTGCCTTCGTTTTAGAACACCTATAATTCACCACGCGTACTATACGTCCCAAAACTTAGGTTATGCCGTAAATAATATTACACTAACATTGATTGTTTGTTTGTTCATTGAATTTCATGCTAAACTACACGAGGGCTATCTGCGCTAGCCGTCCCTAATTTAGTAGTGTAAGACTAAAGGAAAGGCAGCTAGTCATCACCAATCATCGCCAACTCTTGGGCTACTCTTTTACCATCGAATAGTGGGATGACCGTCACATTATAACGCCTCCACAGCTGAAAAGGCGAGTACGCTTGGTGCGAAGGGGGATTCAAACCCGTGATCCCCAGATTTTACGGCTCAAGCGCCTTAACCATCGTTCCCCACTAACATTGAAAAAAAAAATAACGCAAAATATGTCTCCAAGAATTAACATAAAATTCCTATATATCGTGATAGCCCTAGCTGGTCCATAAAATTGTAAGTTGATACTCTATTAACTGTTTCTTTTTCACAGGTTTCACGGGTTCGAGAGATATGATATTATTACACCAGATCTTATATAACACTCACGGGACAAGCAGTCTAAATCTGAATGCTTTAAATGGTTGCGTCTCTGATCACTTTGTTGGGAAATTCTGGATGTTCAAAAATGTTTAGAATCGGTTTAGCTAATCCTCATCTAAATTTCAGTATTCAATATCAATAACTCATTAACGTGAGGGTTTGTCAAATATATTTTGAGTTTTTCACAGTGACACAACACTGATTTCTTCAATATACAAATTACGGAGTTTCTCGATGATCGATCAATATTTCAGTATTCGCCCCTTGAAGATTCATATCGTATATCGCAGAGCTTCGAAATTATTTACACAAGTCAGAAACTCGTGAAAAACAGAATGATGTACAATCTTAGATATTATGTTGATAGCATTTAATATCGAACACGGAAAGTTGTAGCCCCATCAATCAAAGTAAGACTTGTAAATAAGACAAGTTTTCTCTTGGTGTGTCTGTTTAAGGAGAAGACAAGATGTTTTCACAATTGAAAATTTGATTCGGTTTCATCTGTCAAGGTAAAATAAAACTACATCCGGGACAACCTGCTATTAAGTCAGTCTTCACCTCATCGAAGTAAGGCTTGAAAATTCTCAAAACTAAATGCCTCAGATTGTCATGGTTTGAGTTTTGTTATCTGATCCTATTTCTATTCACAGAAATAAAAATAAAATAAAAAGCCGATAGGTTAAGAAATCCCGAACCCTTATTGTGGTTCCAATACTGGACAGAGTAAAGAATCTTTTGGAAAGAAAAATATATAAAGATATGTGAATTCATAAGAACAAAACCAAACCATATTTTACTTTTTAAGTCTTACAAAATTCCTTTTACATAGCAATTTCTAGCATCAACACAGTAGCAAGGAAATGTTATTAAATGTTGCAAATCATCTATACATCGAGTTATATATGTTACAGTCACATATGGCTGGGTACTATCTGTGTGGTCCATGAAACTTACTGTTTTTAGAAATTACGTATCACTTCCAAAAATATTCGTCGTCGGTGTGTTTATTTTTAAGCCCGTCAACACTGGTATTTCCAAGACTGGCAACAACATATTATATAATACGGTGAGGAGAATGAAACATACATCTCGAGGCAGACAAATGTGCAACTCGAACCATAAATGTAACCGTCATGATGTATTTTGAGGACAATACCATAAAATGAGCTACATCTGGCAAAAATTGTAAGAATTTGTTTGCCTGTTGTTAAAGACAGAATCGGTTATACGTGCTCTGCCCACCAGGGGTGTCAAACTCAATTTCTAATGTAGTAATTCCGCAGACGTACCGCTGTGTCACTGTAGAGACGCAATTGGTATGAGATCTCACCAAATAGAAATCAGAAACCTGATGGTGCAGAATTACCTGATTTGTTATTTTCATTTGATTGTTCTATCCAAGTGTTTAACTTATTCGAATTTATTATGCAGAGTACACATAACATTGTCCGAAATATAACGGAAAAAGAAACATCTTGGAAGTTATGTTTTTAACTACTATTGTTTTCATTAAATAATAGTATTTTCAATATATTTCGAGGCACCACGACTCGTTTAAAAATTTTATAGTCTCATCACGACTGAGAAAAATGAAAGCTAAAGCAAAATTCTTTATAGTCCACGTTGAGTCGTTGCACATGTTAACAACTGTGTATTTGACATAAAATGAGTTAACAGTGTACAGTTGATATGGAGGATATGGTGATTTGCGTAAAAAAAAAAGATAAAACCTTAGCACTTTATCAGTGAAAAAATACAAAATTTTATGGTACTTGGGGCATTTTATATTATTTATTTACACCCTAATTACTGGATATCATTTCTGTTATTAATAGCGATTATAGTACTTTGGCAATAATTTTTGCTACAGATTATTTCAAAATGCATTTTGTGATGATGAAATGCGAAATACAGGATTTAGTACGTTGTATTAGAAATGATTTTTGATATATAAATATTCTAAAGGTCATGAATATATATAAAGACTGTTTGGCTAATGTGATATACAAGAAACAATATGTAGATATCTGAAATATGTATAATCCAAACATATTCATACACATAGATCATACAGCTGTGTTTAGATCGAAGACTTAGAGTTACATAGTTGGGGATATTTCGTATTCACAATGATATTCTAAAAGTAAAGAATATGGATCAATACAGCATACCAGGACCATCCAGAGAAAGATTTACAACAAGTCTTACTTCAACCTTGGTAAGGAAAATACACCTTTTTTGTAACAGGTGAGAATCCAACAATTAAAGTCAAAAGTAAAAATCATTTTTGTGTCCAAGAAAACGTAAAGAAACACGATCCGTCTGTGAAAAAGGTCAATGGGTCAACCAAGACAATATTTTCCATTGTAACTCTCGATCAACCATTGCATACTTGAAGCAGCTCAATAATAAAACGGATATTCATGATATTAATGCTATTATATACGAAGACATGCTTGCTAAGTGATGTGTGCTTTCTGCACGATACAACCATGCAATGACATTTTCGCTGCACACCTAATTTCAGGATTTATGGCTTTCAAATAGAGCATGAAAAGACTTTTTGAGATCCAAAATTATTTCAATAGAACGTACTCAATTTCTACACGTCTAATATTCTATTATCTTGAATCAAGTATTGCAGTCAACTTCCAGTAATACTGTTGACAAATAGGTCAACTAAAACTATTATTATATTGAGTCAGATATTGCAGTCGACTTGTAGTAATACTGTTGACAAATAGGTCAACTAAAATTATTATTATATTGAGTCAGATATTGCAGTCGACTTGTAGTAATACTGTTGACAAATAGGTCAACTAAAATTATTATTATCTTGAATCAAGTATTGCAGTCAACTTCCAGTAATACTGTTGACAAATAGGTCAACTAAAACTATTATTATATTGAGTCAGATATTGCAGTCGACTTGTAGTAATACTGTTGACAAATAGGTCAACTAAAATTATTATTATCTTGAATCAAGTATTACAGTCAACTACCAGTAATACTGTTGACAAATAGGTCAACTAAAATTATTATTATCTTGAGTCAAGTATTGCAGTCAACTACCAGTAATACTGTTGACAAATAGGTCAACTAAAATTATTAATATCTTGAATCAAGTATTGCAGTTAACTTCCAGTATCACTGTTGACAGACATTTCAACTAAAACTATCCTTCAGTTCAGAGAGTTTCTTCAGGCGAGCGTTTTGTTTGGTTTTATTTTTGTTGTTTTTGTCATTTTAATAAGTAACTATCTTTTGTAGTGAGATAGAACAGTAATGAAAAACCTTGTTGTGATGTCTGGTGAACAAACTGACAAGATTTTAGAGTGCAATGGTTTTTGAATTAATGATGACTAAATAAACAGAAGAAAAACATAGCATTAAAGTAATGGTATTTTATCTCTTCAGTAGCTCAGAATTTGTGAGTATTTCATCTGAGAAGTGATCTCAGTGTTCTGTTCAAACAAAAACGAATTAAATTGAAATACAGAGTAAACTATTATGGTTAGTACATGTTTATAGAAGCACAAGTATGGACGAATATAGTGCTTATATTTTGAGAATATTCTATGTTTTCATGACGTACTTGTTCCAAATTCTTTAATATAAGAATTTATTCTAGATCACATTTTACTTCAATGGTCAATTACGTAACCACATTTTATTCTGCTTTTCAAAACTTTAATTATTGAATCAAAAATATAAGCTCTCTTCGAAAAATAAGATTTTCCACTTTTTGGCAAGTAGATTAGTCCACAATTTCATACAGTTATGACAGATTTAAGTTAGATATTTTAGCAATGTATGGTAACTAATATTCCAGTAACAAGCTATAATGATTGGTAACACTTTAACACGTTAATATTTTTTTTCTGACTAACATTCTGTTAAAAATTTCAAGAAGAATTATAGTTTATCGAGCATCAATAATATTGTTTCACTTCGAAAACTTTTTTGCAGTAATAATACACTGCTAATATGTATATTATACAAACGTTTCTAATTGGTCAGTTGTTGACAGTTGAGGTTAAAAACATATATTACATTGAAACAGCTGTAAAACGTTTTCCGTATAAAAATGACGAGAGCGAAAACAAATTGAGAACATTTATTTCAAATAAATTAAATTAATGTTTCCAACTAAATTACGTTACGTTTCCATTTCGCATTCATTGTGTGGAACTACGGGTTATGACCTTTACGTAACTTGCATTGAATATCCTAAGAACAGCACGGTATCTTAACTGTGTTATAAGGGGATTAAAATGTGTTAACATTTTATATTTGATAGCTCATATAGATCACAGTACAAAACGTACAAGTATGACTGTGATTTTATACACATCTATAGAGATAATGTAGAAAGAGGTTTTATTTATAGCCTGTTTCTTCTTTTATCAAAAATAAAAACGATATTTTGAACCTTTGTTAATTAAACTAATTTCCTACCAGCAGTACGTTAAGAATGAATTTTGAAATCTAACTCTTAAAAACTACAGAGAAAAATATGAGGATAAAACAATCATATTTCTGTAACTTTAATATGGGGCAACTCATGAAACGTCCTGATATATAAAATAAGCTGAGGTTATTGAAAAAAAAAATAGTTAATTAGAAGCTATGTGGAATGTCTTATATTCAGATTTAATTAAACCCCATAAACCTCACCTGATAAAGCTGGCAGTGCAAAAAGGATTAAAACCAAACTGCTTACGTAGATTTTTTGTAGCTTTTGCATGACTTTCAAAGATATCAGAAACAGGAGGCTTCACGTGTCCAGATTACATTCCCAGTCTTTCACAACTGAGTTGTTCTATCAATAGAAAAAAACATGTCTAGAGACATTTGAACAAAATATACATAATCCATTCCTCTGACATTAAAGTAGCACTGGTGGTCCGCACGTTAGATGTCACGTGCGCGTTGAGCTTGCGGAAGCAGAGTGACGTGGAAGAATTTCTCTGGCGACCACCGCTAAGATGGCTTTTGGATTTCTAAAGCCTGAAATGTTCAGCGCCGTCTGTATGTAATGGTGGAAAAGAAACTTATCACTGATCCCCTGGTGTCAAATTACAGCCATGTTTTATGTCACCTTCCTTTATTTTCATGTTAGGGCTGTGACAATATTTTTTCTCATCTGAACCAGTGTTGTATTCTTCCATTTTTATCTTTACTTTTTCCTTGTTTTGTGTTTATAATTTTCTTTATCGGGAAACGTCCAAAAATAAAGTAAGATTTATATCTATAAAGAAACAGATACGATTAGCACTGAAAAGACCGGTATACTTCGTGTGTACTAACTTGTTAAAATAAACTCAAAGGTAGAAAAATAAACTGGTTTCTTTCAAGTGCAAACACAGACCAGTAAATATTTTGTGTTGTAGGAGCTATCCTCTTTTTAATAAACAAAATACTAGCTCACATTATATTCAGCAGAACTGAATCGAATCCTGACATGATCATATATAGATAACTTATATAAGTAGCTATGCAAAAAGTATTACAACTTTATTACGTCTGACGTATCCAAATGGTGACTAAAAGCCCTAGTATTACACGAAAGGCCTCTTCGGCGCGAGAAATAACAGATATAGCTTGGTTGTGGTATCATTATACTATCTTCAATTTCACCCAGAACTTGTTATTAATACCTCTGATGTAATTCAGAATGTTCTATCATCACTAATATGTATGGAAGTTCCCGGTATCGTGAGCTAATATGACAACATTTATTTATGTTTCAAATAAGTTCCAGGCAACTTCACATTTATTCTCTTACCTCTTCCTCGCCTGGATTTCTGTAGTAATAACTTTCTCAAATTGACATAACAGCTGAAGAAACACGAGCAAGCTAGATATAAACATATCTGAAAGGTGTATGTTGTCAAGCGTTCGTATATGTTTATCATAGCACTTATCTGAATCGTTTTCGCACGCGCACTTTAATGTTTGCAAACATTACGGGAACAAACTTCATGTATTCAGTTAAGACACATTAGCAAACAGTTACGCACTTATATACGAGTGTATTGCACAGAGAACATTGTGATATAAACATTATTTGAATAGAGTTATTTAAGTAAGCCGTAGATATTTATAGTTGAAACGTATCTTGAGGTTTTAAATGATTCGGAAAAGAAAACGTAAATTTTCCAAGAAAGATGTGACACAACAACAGACAAAAATTATAAACCAAAATAACACGAAACTTTTGAACTATGACCTCGTGTGATTCTGAAAATAAGAAAGAATTTAATACACGCAAGTGTTTGTTTGTGAATTTCGCGCAAAGCTACACAAGGGTTATCTGCACCAACCGTTCCTAGTTTAGCGGTGTAAGACCAGAGGTAAGGTAACTAGTCACCACCACCCACAACCAGCTCTTGGGTTACTCTTTTACCAACGAATAGTGGAATTGATTGTCACATTATAACGCTCTCACGGCTGAAAGGATGAACATATTTGATACGACAGGGATTCAAATCCGCGACCCTCAGATTACGAGTAGAGCGCCTTTACCACCTGACCATGCCTGACAGAGAGTCCTACTTCTCTCCAGTGGTTCGGAGCCAAATCTCAATGCTTTTGACACTGAAAACTGGGTTTGGATTATCCATGGTGTCCACAAGAACAGATAGCTTTGCATTAGGCCTAACAACGAACAAACATGAACGAGATCTTGGACTTAAGAAGAACTATGATTTTTAAGATTCCATATAAAACAAAAATAGCACAAAAAACGTATAAATTTACAAGAAAAATGTACTATAAATAAACCAATCATATTATCTATTAATCATTTGGTAATGTGCTGCCCCCTCTCACTCCTCAGTGGCTCAGCGCCAGGCTTAAGGACCCTTTTAGCTAAAACCTAATATTTGGTAAGGTTGGAAGGAACAGCACAAATAGCAGTTATGTAGCTTTGCACCTTAACAACAAACAAGAGATACGTTATTTTGAAATTCCACTTTGTCTGTATCCCCGAAATGCACCTACTTTTTACTTATTTCATAAGTTTCGAAGTAATTATTTAATCAACACGTTTTCAGTAAAAAAAAAAACTACCCAGAAAAATGAAACGTTCTCTTGAATAAAAGTATGTTGACATTATGAGATATATTTAAATATCACTCTTGGGCTTTTTTACTGTTTTCTAAGTTTGGCAGTAGAAAATGTGGTACGGACGTTCAGACACAGAGTTTCAACTCTTTCGACTGTACAAAGGATAAAAGATAATAAATGTTTATTTTTCTTTATGTTTTAATGCCAAGTAGGTACTATATTTTGTCAAATAACCAGAAGGGTATTTATTAGCTAAAATGTTTTCACTATTTGAAACTTTTTTTTTAAATATTGACTTTACAAAGTCAATAATAGCAGGCCTAACTGTAGTCTAATTTAATGCATAAACGTAACAAAAGGCTTAGCTGAAACACAACTTGGTAGATTTTACTTTACTTTTACTGCAACTCATTGTCATAAACCTTCTGAATTAAACTGTTTTGCTGTTATGTTACCAAAGTTATCAAAAAAATAAGTTTTTTTTATAAGATATCAACATGAATATTTAGCATTCAACATAAACACCGTAGTTGGCTTAAGAACAACCAGGTGACACAGTGACGAAGGAAATGAGCCTTTTATAGTTAGTTATTATATGAAATACAAAATACTTATTCATCAACATGTTGTCTTCAGATAGTAGGTAACTGAAAACCCTCTTACTTTACGTAATCGTGTGTTCTTTGTTAAATATATGAGAAACTCCCCAGTGGCTCAGCGGTATGTCTGCGGACTTACAACGCCAAAAAACCGGCTTTTGATACCCGTGGTGGGCAGAGCACAGATAGCCCATTGTGTAGCTTTGTGTTTAATTCAACAAACAAACAACAACAAATATATGAGAAGGTCGGGACAAAACCAAATACAATAGAACAAAATATTCAGTTTTTTCTTTTTTAACTAGATTGTAACAGCTTTACTTAGAAGAAATATAACATTGCGTTTTGTTTTTTTTTCTTTAAGAATGTCAAAATATACTGACCTTGTTTTATAATTAAATATTCAAGAGTTTTCTTTCGGCTCAGGGGGCCTGGCATGACCTAGCGCGTAAGGCGTGCGACTCGTAATCCGAGGGTCGCGGGTTCGCGCCCGCATCGCGCCAATCATGCTCGCCCTCCCAGCCGTGGAGGCGTTATAATGTGAAGGTCAATCCCACTATTCGTTGGTAAAAGAGTAGCCCAAGAGTTGGCGGTGGGTGGTGATGACTAGCTGCCTTCCCTCTAGTCTTACACTGCTAAATTATGGACGGCTAGCACAGATAGCCCTCGAGTAGCTTTGTGCGAAATTCCAAAACAAACAAACAAACTTTCGGCTCAGACTTTGAAATTTTAAATGGATAAATAAAAATGTATATATTTTGTGTCAAATCTCTTTTTCTATGTTTCTTTTTATCCCAACTGTTTCATCAATAAATATTTATTAAGAGTTTTCGTAGAAGGATATTTCATTTCAGTTATTAAACAAATATAATTTAAATTTATAAGATTTCTCAGAAAACCAAAAACTTTACCTTCAACACTGCTTTGTTTTGTTCTTCTTACTGAATATATTTACATTCTAAGCCTTACTGCAATTAGATGAATATATATTAAAATATATGTTCATATACTTACAGTTGTTGAACTGAACGACGTTTCTTTATAGGTAAGAGTCATAACCAGGGAACATTTCTTTTTTTGCATTTTGTACAAGGTATGAATATTAATTTCTTATTGTTAAAGTAATGAACATTTGTTTATGTATATATATATATATTCGTATGTACATTAGGTTTATTTGCAATTTCCAAAAATCGAAGAACGTCTAAGACAAAACAAGGTTAGAAATTACGTTTTATCTGAACGTGCAACAAAAACCAAATTTTAAAAATTCCAAAGCAATCTCCAATTTTGATGGTCATACGGTTTAGTGTTTCGATAATAAAAAGTCTTTCACCATATTGCGCTTGTTGGAAAACAGTATTTTCGTGTTATCTGAGCTATGAGTTATAACAGTCTATGCAGTAGCGTGATTTAATATACTATTTCGTTTAGAGTTGAAAGCTTTCTCTTCATGTTGTTTTACCGAAATCACGTCTTTTTATTTTCTCCCCCATACACACTAGAATAACGTTCTTTCGTACGAATATTTAAGTACAACACTTTTGCAAGAAATTGCCAGAGTTTCTTGTGTTAAAACATAATGCATGATAGTTATTTACGTAAAAGCATTCTGCTGAGAAAATTTAACTTTAGGCCTCAAATCTTTAATTTAAATATACGAAAACTTAAATCTAATATGAGCAACCAAGGTCCGTCTACTAGTAATTCAAATAGCCCACTGTGTATTGGTTTGGTTTGGTTTAAATTTCGCGCAATGTTACACGAGGGCTATCTGCGCTAGCCGTCCATAATTTTGCAGTGTAAGACTAAAGGGAAGGCAGCTATTCCAACCGCCAACTCTTGAGCTACTCTTTTACTAACGAATAGTGGGATTGATCGTCACATTATAACGCCCCCACGGCTGAAACGGGAGCATGATTGGTGTGACGGGGACTCGAACCTTCGACCCTCGGATTACGAGTCGGGTGCTTTAACCACCTGGCCATGCCGGTCTACTGTGTAGCTTTGCACTTTAACTACACAGAGAACGTGAATGTTTTTCAATTGTTTTTGGTTTGCGGATTGTTACCACTTAGTAACATAACGTTAATAGTTACTTGATTGTAAATAAATATAAAACTAATGACAGTTTTAAATACAATTTTCGATTATGACAGATTGAACCTTTTTGAATTTTGTTTTGTGACAGACGATTTTTTATAAGAAACTTATCTCCGCTACACGCCCGGCATGGCTAGGTTATTAAGGCATTCGACTCGTAATCCGATGGTCGTGGGTTCGAATTCCCGTCACACCAAACATGCTTGCTCTTTCAACCGTGGGGGCGTTATAGTGTTACAGTCAATTCCACTATTCGTTGGTAAAAAAGAGTAACCTAAGAGTTGGCGGTGGGTGGTGATGACTAGCTACTTTCCCTCTAGTCTTACACTGCTAAATTAGGGACGGCTAGCGTAGATAGCCCTCGTGTAGCTTTGCGCGAAATTCAAAACAAACCAAACCAAACTGACAAAGTTTACCGTTCTAAAGCGATACATAATGCTTATTATAAAATGTAACTTAGAGATGATCCAAATCTAAATCGATTCACAGTTTTAATGAAAATAAACTACTGGCAGTTGTATTTCACAATAAACTATTAACAAGGTCTTAGATATAGACATTAAATCTCTTTCTAATTAAAACGTAATTTTCTAAAATATGTACCAAACACGCTATATAGAATAGCTTGTATTTTATCTTTTTCTACGGCATAGCATTTTCTCACGTATACTCTTGTTTAAAACCACAGGGGAGCACAACCCCCAAGAGTGGCTCAGTCTTACAAGTCAAATATGTTTAGAGCTACTCAAACTAAGAGCTGTTCGTTTAGGTTTGCGTTATAAATTAGTAAGTCCAACATGATTTTTCTGAAAACTATAATTTGTTTATCTATTGTCTGTTTGTTATCATCGGTGTCATATAGTCCAGGTAGGTATCACAAGTTTGAGTTAGATAACTCAAGATAATGTACTTCAAAATGTAAATATATACATATACATAGACACACTTAAAATCATTTGCTCCCATTGTCTCAGCGGTAAATCTTTGAACTTGTAACGTTACGAATGAGGTTTTAATTGCGTGATGGACACAGCACGAGTAAACCATTATAAATTCTAAATTAGAATTGAAGAGTTTATATATTAAAGCTACAGAAAACAATAAAATATTATGACTTCTGAACATCAAAATTAGCAATAACTTATTAATTCTTAAAACATAAAATTACAACAACGATACCGAATTTCGAATTTTAGACACAATGGTATTACCATATTACAATATCAAAAATAAATAAGACTTTAAACTTTTAAATTAAAATGACCATGATTTCTAAACGCTGATGACAAAATTTTATTTTATTATCGTAAACGTTATGCTTAATGAAGAACAACACGATGACCTTTGTCCTTTGTCTTCCGTGACAGACTGAGCCACGAATTTTAGGATTTCCAATTCACAAACTTACCTCTGACTCAGCTGGGAACAATGAATATGAATTTGGCTAAAACATTTAAGTAATTAAGTAATTTAGCTCAAAAGGATAGAGGATTTGAAGCTCTCTTGATCGGAACTTATATTTAAGGGGCATAGAGTTTTTGGAACCTTCTTTCTTGGAACTTGCATTTCAAGGAGATGTCGTTTTTGGAGCGCTCTTTGAAGTACTCTTTTTTTCATAACTTACTTTTCAAGGTGATAGGGTGTTTTGGAGTTCTCTTTTCCAAAACGTATAATAGATTGACTTTAAGAACGAGCATCTAAAAATGACGTTTATGTTTCAATAATTGTAATTGATAACTTGTGTGTCTTACATACTGGTTAAGAAGGAATGTCCGAGTTCATAGACCAACTGTGTAATTTTTGTAACAATAGGGTACACAAATGATGTGCGGAGATTATCGGCTTCATCTGAATAATCTCTATGAATCGTGGGGATCGTAATTAATTTGTCTTCACATTTATTAATTTGTCCAAAAATAAATGTCAGAATTCTCACGATGACATTTAGAAGCCGAATACTGAGTAACTTATCGTTGGTTGGTTTAATCCAATGTTTGTCGCTTATAAGGTGTCTTAATTTTCTGCTGTTTTTACTCTACTCAGAGTAAGATTTGCAACATGAACAAGAAGGACTTTCGTCTTATTTTTCTCTTCGACTTCAAACTTGCACGAAAGGCTACACGGATCATCAACCAGGTATTCGTCCATGGATCTGTTACTGAACGTACAGTTCATTGTTGGTTCTAAAGGTTTCAATATGGAGATGAAAGTCTTGAATGCCACAAAGGTCATGGAAGGAAGCCATTAAGGGAAGCAGTTGAGACCCTTGCACAACAGTACGTAAGCTTGCAGAAAAGCTAGTCACAAGCAAATCAAACACTGCCAACCACCTGAGTGCGATTGGAAAGATAAGAAAGTTGGATAAGTGGGTTCCGCATGAGTCGACTGAAGATCAACAAAATCGGCGTTATGAGACCTGTCAATGATGACGCTCCAAAAATTGAACGAATCGGGAATCAAGGTTCTCCTCATTCACCTTATTCCTCAGACCTTTCCCCTATAGATTTTCATTTTATCAAGCATTTGACAACCTTTTGAACAATAAAAATTTTGACAACCAGGTAGCTGCAGAACAAGCTTTCAGGGAGTTCATTGACCCTAGAAACTCTGATTTCTACAGCACAAACAGCATCGTTACACGTTGGCAAAAGTGTGTTGAAGCAAATGGTGTTTACTCTGATTAAAACATGACTTACAACAGTGGTTTATACTTTCCCAAACTTCGCAGTTCATAAACGACATTTATATCTGTAGAACCTAGTAGAATAACATATTGCGTCCATCGGCTTCATCTGAAGAGTCTCTATGAATCGTAGGTGTCGTAGTAGATTCGTCTTCACATATAGGGCTCATCTGCTTCATATGAAGATTCTCTACGACTCGTAGGGGTCGTAGTGCATTTGTCTTTACATATAAGGCTCACTTGCTTCAAATAAAGAGTCTCTATAAATCGTGTGGGTCGTAATGGATTTCTGTCTTGAAATTTAGCCACTCTCACAGCTCTGGCCATGACTGTTCACGGCTTCTAACTGTCCTGTAGATACCTTAAAATATACTTCTTCAGCCTCTCTTGTTACTTACTTTCTCTGTGAAGGATTTTTGTCATCATCGCTTCCACATCTGCTGCACTGGTAGCACGTTGAGCGTTTTGCTACTTTGCACTCGCAAGTGAGCTTTGGTTCTATTGCTTCTGACATCTGACAGACGATGTCCTCTTTATCTTTACAGTTCCCTGCAGAACACCGAGACCTCAGGCTAAGATTATTAAAATGAAATTCTATATATATGTCGTAAAGATACCATTGCGTCTGCTCTAGGTTTCTCAGTTTTTCACATTGACAAATACCACTGTTTTCCTCACAACATTGCGTATTCTATAACATTTGGAAAAGCATGAATATATATTTGATGTATGCTTCTGTATATGGAATACCGTATGGGGTCTAATTGACCCAAAGATTTGTTATTAAAAAAAACAACTATATTTAAGTCTCCTGAAATTACATATATACACGTTCTCTTTTTTGTTATTGGCTACTGACATCATAAAATGTAATCGCTAAGTAATTAACAAAACTGGACAGCCATGGCCAGATGTGTAGAGTGCTCAGCTCATAATCTGAGGGATCGCGGGATCGAATCCTCGTCACGACAAACTTGCACGCCCTTTCAGCCGTGGTGGCGTTTTAAAGTGATTGTCAATCCCCTATTCGTTAGGATAAGATTAGCTGAAGAGTTGGTGGTGGGTGATGATGACTAGCAGCTTTCATGTCTTTCACTGATATATTAGGGACGGCTAGTGTTTTTAATATAAAGGGGTCACTTTCTGGAGAAATAAAAATCCCGTTGGACTCAAATATGATAGAGAAACGTTTTAAAACAGTCTACAGTGACCTTTTAATGTTTAACAATATCGTCTCAGGAATTCTTAAAAAATGTGCCGTTTCGAATATGTTTCCTGACGTTAATACATTATCAGGATTTTATTGTAGTCGTTTAGGTTTGGTTCTATGTAGCTGAGCTTAAAGCTTCACAATGGGGTATTTGTGGCACGCCCGCCACTAGCATTGGAACCCAATTTTTAGGGTCGTAAACCTGGAAACTTACTGCTAAGCCAATAAGGGTCCCAAAAAAGTCAGCAAAACATTGTTTAAAATATTAAATATACTTAAAGTTTTAAACATCACCAAGTGGAACGCATATTAAAACACATTTGTATGAAACATTTTGAAGCATTTCACAAAAAAATACTCTTATGATCTTGAATTTTGTAATTGACTTCTTTGAGTAAGAATATACATTTTAATCACGTAAAAACATTTTAGTGAGAATTTCATGCATCAGTTTTAACTAATATTATTACGTTCCGTTGTCATACAAAAAACAAACGAAAATTTTCAAAAGAAAACCGCATCAAATTTTTACTTTTATTTTAAAATAGTAAATACGGCCGTTATTACACGGGAGATTGGTTTGTTTTTCTTTGTTTACACGCAAAGCCACACAATGAGCAACCTATGTTCTGTCAATCGCGGGGAATCGAACTCCGAATGTTAGCGTTGGTAGTACGTAAACTTATTGTAGGCTGACCAGATGTTACGTTGTAGTTGTTTTCGTAAGGTAACAAAATTGCCACTGTCAGACATTAGTAAATATACATTCTGGAACGCGATATTACAATAGTTAATAATTTCTGGAATTTAATCGTATTGATGTAGATGCATGAGGTGCAAGTATGATCAATGGTGTTAAATCTGAAAGGTGTTTACATTTCGAAGCATATCTCGACGCTGTCACATAGACAGCAGAATAATCTATTTCAAAATATTTTTACCCTTATTTTAGCTAATCTGTTAAAGCTATCTCTTGGGAAGTGGGGGACTTTAACTTCGGACAGGTAAAAAAAGACATTGCTATTGCCGTGTTATTTAATTTACGGTTGTAACAGATTTACCGTTTTTACATTTATTTTGTTACTTATGTTATTTTCTGCATGGTTTTCTTTTATGCACGTGACGTATATTCTTGACTATGTATTGCGCAAGTTCCGCCTGTTCTCGAAACTTGTAAAGAATTCTCGAAAGCCAGAAGCAACAGTATTTGTTTTTGAAAACGCGAGAGAACGTGTGTGTGTGTGTTTTCTTATAGCAAAGCCACATCGGGCTATCTACCGAGTCTACCGAGAGAAATCGAGCCCCCTGATTTTAGCGTTGTAAATCCGCAGACATACCGCTGTACCAGCGGGGGAGAGCGAGAGAGCATTCTTGCAAACGAGCTTGTGAAGGTTCTCGAGACTCGCGTGATTTGTATAAAAGAATTGTACCAATACAAGAGAGAACATAACTGGAAAGCTATAGTCCGTGTGCTATTGACTAGGAAGTCAATTAACAGGAAAACTACAGAATTTGACCAGAAACGTTTAAAAATTGCAAACATCACAAACCGTTCAACTGTAGAAAATTACATCAAACGTTAGAATTTTCAGGAAAACATTAAATATTTTCATCGGTAAGTGGTGTGATACCATTCAAGAAACGACAGTTAGCTAGCTTAAGTGAGGCATGTGACAGTATCAAAACAAAAATAATGTACTTCTTGTGGACATGGATTGTCATAAAATGTTCAGTTCTAGACCATATATAAGACTCAGTATTGTCTATAAATTTGTAAAACTGTTGTATATATACCATCATTTGTAATAACTATTAGTAATAACCACTATTGTATATTTGTGTATTAAAATATGTAATAAAAAAGTAAATTGCGTGTATCAATCTTGTTGGCAAATAACACATTTAATACACATGAACATTTAATTACATACTAAGCTCAAATTCAAAATACCTGTTATTTGAAATAGCAATACGTAACGTACGTAATATAATAAATCAGACTTATCCGAAATAGCCAGGGCATGGCCAGGTGGTTAGGGCGCACAACTCGTAATCTGAGGGTCACGGGTTCGAATCCCCATCGCACCAAACATGCTCGCCCATTCAGCCGTGGGGGCGTTATAATGTATCGGTCAATCCCACTATTCGTTAGTAAAAGAAGTAGCCCAAGAATTGGCGGTGTGATGTGATGAATACCTGCCTTCCCTCTAGTCTTACACTGCTAAATTATGGAGGGCAAGCGCAGATAACCCTCGTCTAGCTTTGCGCGAAATTAAAAAAAACAACAACATCTGAAATAAACAATAAAACGTTTCATGTTTTTACTCTCCTTGCTAATACTCTATCATAGCATTCACAGAAATCTTGCTATTATCAGAAACTATAAACGGGTCGTGGGTCCACTTTTATATCAGAGACAAATGACATCTTGAAACTTCTAAACCTAGAATGACGAAGAAATAATAATCTGTATGTTACTCAAGAATCTTCTTAAATAAAAAGTGTTAGTATGACTATAAGGACTGATAATGAAAGAAATGTTTTTAGTCTCATTATAAACTTTTTGATTTGTGTATGTGTATATTTGGGGACCCATGACCAAGCAAGCCCCTCAACATGTTGCACATAAACAAATTTGTTTATTGAACAACAAATAAATGTATTTGGGTATTTCGTACTAAAGTTGTTCCTGTTTGCTTGCTGCCTTACACAAATATACCCAGTGAGTTATCTGTATCGAAACCCGAATTTTAGCAATATAATCCCTTTGACCAACTACTGAGCCATCGGTGTGTGTGTTTTTTTTCTTATAGCAAAGCCACATGAGGCTATCTGCTGAGCCCACCGAGGAGAATCAAACCCCTGATTTTAGCGTTGTAAATCCCTAGACTTACTGCTGTACTAGCGGGGAGCTGAGCCATCGGAAGCTCCGAGTTTGGGAGCCTACACTTTACACGTACTGAGCGTCGCAACTTGTGTCTCAAAGAAAAATATACAATAAATCAGGAGTACGTTATATTTCGTACAATACGTTACAGACAAACAGAATAAATTTCCGTAGGAATAATTGAATACCTACTAATGTTCTTTTTTCTATTATGTGGAAGTTCTGGATGGAGATGGACCTGGTACGGTTACGGTGTGGTAAACAAATTGTAATGTATCATAGAATTATTGAGGAATTTAAGCCGTACAACAACGGATTGCTTACTGTTTTTTGACTTCAATGATGGATGAATACCTGGGATACGAATTGCGGTAAAATTAAAATGTGTTCACATGTTGTTGTTTTATTAAAATAATCAACTTTTTCTAAACACAGCATATTTAACTATTACATAATAACTTGTTTAATTTATTATACCAGCCGTTGGCACAGCGGATGTCTAAGGACTGCCACTGCCAGAAACTGGGTTCAATACCCGTAGTAAGCACAACACGGATAGCCCATTGTGCAGCTTTGTACTTAATTTCAAACAAACACGAAAATTCAGTGTTTCTCTGTTTATCTGTATGACTTATACAACAAATTCACTAAAAGCGTTTGTTCATATATTACGTTCTTCCGTGTATTGTTCAATTAACTTCTTAAATTTTCTTATTTCACTTTACTTTTAATTTCTTCATAAAACCAGAGCGAAATTAATTCATACTATCGTGATTTGGATAATGTGTTTCTTCTATATAACTCTGGCATGATTTATTTACAACCAGAAGGCTTACTCAGAATGTTTTTCTTTTCCCTATCTTTTGCCTTGGTCATTTTCTCGTAATTACATACAAACTTTATTAGATGAGCCCCGAAACGTTTTAACGTAATTAGCGTTCTTGTATCTGATAATGCCTGAAGTGTTGAAATCCAGTAACATGACAATCGATTAGCCTCTAATTTAACTCTTTAAGCTAGAGAATCGTATCATTATGTTAAATGTAGCAAGCACAACCTGTAATGAGCAACAACAGCCACCTGTCAGGATGAATAATCATTTTCAGTCTATTGCAATCACTGCTTGGAAATATGCAAAATTTAACGGTTTGGAAGAAATATACGTTTTCGTAGTCATAGGGTGATTTGGTTTTGTCTGTTATTTCGAGGAATAATTCTCGAAATGTCGTGATAGATATTTAAGTTGTTGGTTTGAGCTAACTCTTTCTGATTTATTATAAAATGATAGAACACATCATTTTTAATTTGCGTATGTTAAAATGCACGCATTCCATAAAAGTTTAGATGTGAAACATGACAAGTCAAAGGTGAACGTTTTCAACATCACCTAGGTGAGGCCTGGCATGACCAAGTGGTTAGGACGCTTGGCTCGTATTTCATAATTTCTTAGCCTTAACTAAATTTTCTAAACTTGGTTATGGCGCTTGACTGGTAATATGAGAGTCTCGGGTTCGAATCTCTGTCACACCAAACATACTCGTCCTGTAAGCCGTGGGGAGTTATAAGTGATGATAGACCCACTATTCGTTGATAAAAGAGTAGCCCAAACGTTGACGGTGGGTGGTGATAACTAATTGCCTTCCATCTAGTTTTACGTTGGTAAATTATTCAAGGCTGGCACAGAAAGACCTCGTGCAGCCTTGCGCAAAATTCAAAACAACAAAACAAACGAACCACCTGGCTTCTTATAACAAACAGCGTTTAATTCTTACACAATAAGCTCTGCCCACGACAATGAACCAAACCCAGGATTTTAATCTTTTAAGTCCATAAGCTTACCGTTGACAAATTGGGGGATTTTCAGATGAGAATTCCTGGTACAGATTAAATGAATCTAGGTCAAATGTTCTTCACCAATCAGCTGGGTCTTTAGAAGTAAACACCAAATGGGGAACTAACACGAAACATAAAGTAATCCTTTTTTTTATTGGTGCCTTGGTATCTACACAAACAAATTTACTCCGATTGTAGCTATAATGTTTGAAGGCGGTTTGAAAGAAACTTAGGAACCTGCAACGTTTGGCGAGCTTTTACATCATCAGATGCGAGTAGTTTATAGATGTTATTTTTATCTAAGAAAAACTGGATGTCTCGTGCACACTACAACTCTGTGGCATTCTTAAACAAACAAACAGGAATGCTCTATATGACATCTACTCTCCATTGACGATTCGTTTGGTTATAATATTGGCAAATACCTAGCCTTGGCCCTAATACATTACATAAGGTCTGCAGGTTCCTTTTCTAAAGATGTCTAATTTTAGAAACACGTTAAACCAACAAAATCCTGCAAATTTTTATGAGGTCAGTTTTAACCCAAGATATATTCTCAAGACGGCTGGTATTGGTATTAAAAATTCAATAAAAATAAAGTATAGAGCAACATTTTGCAGTTTAACCTGAAGATGACAAAAGAAGGTCGAAACGTTCTTCTGTACTTTATTTTAATTACTGTTTTAATACCCATACCAGCCGTCTTGAGAATACCTTTTCATTTCAAGTAGATCTCTCGTTATCACGCGTTTTACACGAAGTTCTCGTCCAGGAAGTATGTAATAATGCACTTGACCTACACCGTAGCTGAACATGGCCAGGTGGGTTAAGGCGTTCGACTCGTAATCCGAAGGTCGTGGGTTCGAATTTCCGTCGCACCAAGCATGCTCGCCCTTTCAGCCGTTAGGGTGTTATAAAGTGACGGTCAATCCCACTATTCTTTTGTAAAATAGTGGCCTGAAAGTTGGCGATGACCAGCTTCCTTCCCCCTAGTCTTACACTGCAAAATTAGGGACAGCTAGCGCAGATAGCCATCGTGTAGCTTTGCGCGAAATTCAAACAAACAAACAAACAAACCTACACCGTAATTATCACGTTCTTTTAATTCACATCCTAATAAACTTCCTGTTTCCGTCCTAGAATTCAGAACAGTAAAAACCAACTTCACTTTCAACAACCAAAGCTTTCTTAAAATTGATAGATTAAACATGGGTAATTTTGTTTCAACTGTTCTCGTTATGACCCACATTAAGCAAGCTATACTCTGTTGTCGTTTTGAATTAAGCACAAAGCTACACAATGAGCTATCTGTGCTCTGCCCACCACGGGTATCGAAACCCGGTTTTTAGCGTTGTAAATCCGCAGACATACTGCTGAGCCACTGGGAGGGCTCTATATTATGTTCTCCTGTCTACTGCCTCAGGTATGTTGATGACACTTTTGTTGGTTTTGTCTCTACTAAATACGTCCACATTTTCTTTGGCCATATAAACTCCATTCACTGTCACATTAAATTCGTCTTTCAATACGAAAACAGCAAGCAGTTAACTTTTATTAAACTGAATATTATTGGATCCGACACACAGTTCAATTGATCACAATTACTGAGAAAAAATCACCCTTACCATGGAATTCTGCCCATGAATCCAAACAAAAGGTTGTCATACTAAAAATAGCTTCAACACTTTAATCAACTGACTGCATATATAAAGCGTTCTTCACTCCTATTACTGTCTCTAAATCGTGCCACCATAGGTTAAGGGACAACGTGTGTAAATCATAACAAATTTGGAGATTTTTTCTGTTCTATCTGAACATCGTGAAACATATTTGTGTTATTATTAATAGTCCACACTGCCAGTCACTTCACATTTATGTATCAACTTCCCAACAGCATTGTCACGGATAATTTTCTTTTTCTCTCTCTAGATGGCGTTCATTAAAACCTGGAATTAACCGCCCGCTGACACTGTCTTCTATGCTAGAAGGCAGAATTAACTCTCGTGTTATAAATCACCTATAGTTTCAGACATCATGAACAGCTATTCTAAACATTAATTTAAACAAATAACTCAAACGCCAACAGAGGCAAAACAAAGGAAGTTAATCTTAATTTAACAAAACAACCTTACCCTAAACCAACACCCAGGGGTGCCAAGATACCTTAAATAAGCCGTTAGCACGTTGGTTGCCGAATAATAAATTAAGTTTAAGTAAAATTAAACATTCAAATGTTGTCGGGGAGCATCCACATGGTTCGAAACTCATATGGCATAAGATAAATTTGGCTTTGAAACACAGTTGTCTGTGACACGTTGGGTGTGTCGTATGGTCCATAACTAAAAGTCGGTTGTGACCCATCGGTGGGGCGCATGCAAGCCATCGTATTAAACAACTTCAGATAATGTGGTCACTTGCTTCCTAAGTGTACATACATTCCTGCGTATGCAAACTTCTCATATCTGATGAACACAAAATCTTGTCGAAACGCCATGGTTTCTTTTTCTACTCATTCGAACCGCCAAACTTCTCATATCTGATGAACACAAAATCTTGTCGAAACGCCATACATGAATAATGAGGTTTATTTTTCTACTCATTCGAACCGCCACACGGCCTGGCATGGCCAGATGGTAAAGGCGCTTGACTCATAATCTGAGGGTCGCGGGTTCGAATCCCCGTCACACCAAACATGCTCGCTCTTTTAGCTGTGAGGGCGTTATAATGTGTCGCTAAATCCCACTATTCGATGGTAGTAGCCCAAGAGCTGGCGGTTGGTGTTGATGACTGGCTGCTTTCCCTCTAGCCTTAAACTGCTAAATTAGGGATGGCTAGCCCTAGAGTAGCTTTATACGAAATTCAAAACAGTCAAGCCTCTAAAATTGGGTTCCTCGTCATCAGACCAAAGTTCAACTATGTCCAAACCAATATTTATTCCCAAGAAACACTCAGAGCAATACAATGAAAGAATAACTTCTGTTAATAGTACCGTTATAAAAATATATTTACTTACAAGTATGTGTGTGTGTATATTAGGGTTCTAAAGTAAAATAATCCGTATTAAACAAATTGTAGAACCAGTAGCTATTTAACAGTTAATAAATTAGCTAGATGATAACCTTGTTTCTTTGGAGTTTTTATCATCTCCCATCTGCTCGTTCTTTAACGATATTTCTATTTGATTGAGGTACGGAGTAATTCGTACTCATTTTTTGCTTTAACAACGCGAATTACCGAACAATTAAAATCTATATAAATATAATAGCACTGTCAGTTGTCTGTTAGATGAACATTCAGAAAACTTGGTATATAGGTTCATTAGGTCCATGATGAAATACATAAAAAAATATTAAATTTTAAGTTTTGCGGTTTTTATGATTTTTTTGTTTACGTTTTGGGATTCGTTTTTATCATACTTTGCCCAGTTCTGCTAGACCTACACAATACTTTACATAAAGCTGTGTTGGATCCTTGTAAAAATACGTGCAAATGTACAGTTTCATATATCGTGTTTTGCAGTCCTTATGAGCCATTTTACAATTACGTATCAAGGAAACGATTTCAGATGTTCAAAGATAACCCTTCACTATTCATGTATTTATACAGCTCCAAATGGCATTTAAGAAAATACAGGTAAATTAATATTTATTTGACTGTTTTAATAGCACCTTAATGTACACGATTAAGTTAAACGCAACGAATCGATTCGATACTAGATTTATTAAGTGAATAAAGTAAAACTTTGAAATAATAGATATATTTTATCCTTTTAAGACCACTCATACCTCACTGGTAATGTCAAAAATTGCCTGCTTAAAATAACAACATACCTAAGGCCATTGTTACAGAACTTGCAGCCCCCTAATGGCTCAGTGGTAAATCTGATCATGTATAATGAAACCAATACTAAGTTTGGATACCTGTGGTGGGCACAGTACAAAGATCCCATTGCGTAGCTTGGTTTTAACAGTAAGCAATCAGAGATTGCCTGTAATCCTAACTAAATTGTCTTCCAAAGATGAATCAGCTATAAATGTTGGATGCCTATCTCTTACATGTATATTTTTGACATATATCTAAAGCTTCAACTGGTGTGAGAGTTCGTACGATCGTCACACCAAACATGCTCGCCCTTTCAGCCGTGACGGCGTTACAATGTTACAGTCAATCCCACTATTCGTTGATAAAAGAGTAGCCCAAGATTTGGCGGTGGGTGGGGATGACTAGCTGCCGTTCCTCTAGTCTTACACTGCTAAATTAGAGAAGGCTAGCGCAGATAGCCATCGTGTAGCTTTGCACGAAATTCAAGTCAAACTAAACCCCCATATTAGTAAAACAAGTTGTATTCGCAAATATATAGATTTATAAACAAATCCCTTATGTAACATGCTTTTCAGAAAACTTGCATAATGTGTTTACGAACAACCTTTGTCTTGAAAGTAAAGTGCAAAAACCAGTGGTATATTTATATACACTACTAGATAAAAATTACGTCACAAATATTCTTTTACGGTGAAAAAAGTCTTCCTTATAGTCAAGCCACTAGCCTTTATAAAAAGGTCTTTCTAATAGACAAGCCACTAGCCTTTATAAAAAAGGTCTTCCAAAAAGACAAGCCACTTTATAAAAGAGCGTTCGTCTAGAAAACATTCAAATTTAAGTGTCGCTCAACTGATTTTTCACTTGGTTGAACTCTAAAAAACTTTACTTTCGTAATAAATATTTTCTTCTCATTGCTTGGTAGACATTTAAGAAACTTGGTTAAATATTCATACATAAGTAGAAAGTAAGAAACAGAAAAATTAGCCAATCAGAGTTTTTTTTTTAAATAATTTTTTTAGTTGAACAATTATCTTTTAACTTCATCGTATTTTAATAGAACAGGCATTACTGCATCTCAGGCTTAGTAACAAGTGATATATTCAAGTAAATATATTTATTTGCCCATCTTGGAACAGAATTTTATACGATATTAAATATGTTGATATATATCCACTTGAACTGACTTACATATGTGAATTCTCAAATATAGAGATATTTTTATAGGTGAGCATTTGGTGATCAAATAAACACTAGAAACAGCCACGTAACCACCTCTAATATCTGTAGATGTCCTATAAATATCATCCATCTATAATATCTCCAAATGTCCTATAAATATTATCCATCTATAGTATCTGCAAATGTACTATAAATATCATCCATCTATAATATCTCCAAATGTACTATAAATATCATCCATCTATAATATCTCCAAATATACTATAAATATCATCCGTCTATAATATCTGCAAATGTTCTATAAATATCATCCATCTTTTATATCTGTACATTTATCATAAAATTCATCCATCTACAATATCTGCATTTTTATTAGAAAAGTCATCCATGTATAATATATGTTTATTTGTGAATAAAAACGAAACTACCCAATGGGCTATTTGTTCTCTGCCAATAACAGGTATCGAAACTCGGATTCTAACATTGTAAATCCGCAGACATACTGTTGTGCCACTAGGGGCTGATATAATACTTGTACATGAATTTAAAATATCAACCATCTATAATATCTGTAAATGTATTGTAAAACGTTAACCGTCTATAATATACGTAGATGTTTTATTAAACATCTGTCATCTATAATATACGTAGATGTATTATAAAACAGGCCCGGCATGGCCTAGCGCGTAAGGCGTGTGACTCGTAATCAGAGGGTCGCGGGTTCGCGCCCGCGTCGCGCTAAACATGCTCGCCCTCCCAGCCGTGGGGGTGTATAATGTGACGGTCAATCCTACTATTCGTTGGTAAAGAGTAGCCCAAGAGTTGGCGGTGGGTGGTGATGACTAGCTGCCTTCCCTCTACTCTTACACTACTAAATTAGGGACGGCTAGCACAGATAGCCCTCGAGTAACTTTGTGCGAAATTCCAAAACAAACAAACAAACCTAACTATATGAAAGAAGCATCATATTCATAACTTTGAAAATGTACATTTTTATTCAATAACGTGGTTTATCTTGCTTTGTTTTCTCTCTGTCTTGAAAGAATTATCGTGCAGGCTTAGCGTTAAGGTTAATATAAACTAAGTATGGATTATATTTTTGTTTTGTTATCGCTAGTCTCAGCTCAACTAAATCAATTATCTGTTCTAAAGCTTCCTGTGAACGTGTTCGTTACAGATAAAGTAACAAAATGGAACGAAACCTTACATTAAACAAAGAAAAAAAAAACATTGTGTGAAACGCACGCTTCGATTATTGCATATTTGTTTTTTCAACATAAAATTATTCACTGTTATCGCAGTTCGTGAAACTGTATGGTGTTTTTATTTTAGAACACTTAAAATGTTGGTAAACACTTTATCTTCTTTGTACTCGTTAAAGCGTGGTTGAAAATGTCAAAAAATTCCCGGTTGTTACTGAGAAACCTGTCATGCACCCACTAAAAACTTTCTGTCTCTATCACAGACTAACACTAAACCTTTTACCCAACCAACGTCATCTAACACATGTCAGAGCCTTCATGAAAGGCTCACAGCCACTTTTTCCATAAGATCGAAAGTGTTATTAAAACTCACGAAACTTATTTAAGCAATTATTATTTAACGTTTATATAAGTGGAAATTATCTAAGCTAAACATAATAGTATCTTAATAAGAATGTATACACGAAAAAATTTGGTTTAGTTTAAGAATCCAGAATCTTTTAATTACGTGAAAAACCAGATACGTGTATCATCTTTCACCTAAAGTCTTTTTGAAATGTTACATAACAAATGTTTGTTTGTTTGTTTTGAATTTCGCGCCAAGCTACTCGAGGGCTATCTGCGCTCGCCGTCCCTAATTTTGCACTGTAAGACTACAGGGAAAGCAGCTAGTTATCACCACCCACCGCCAACTTTTGGGCTACTCTTTTATCAAGGAATAGTTGAATTGACCGTCAAATTATAACGCTCCCAAGGCTGAAAGGGCGAGCATGTTTGGTGCGACCGGGATTCGAACCCGCGACCCTCGGATTACGAATCGAACGCCTTAACACACTTGGCCATACCGGGCCCAATACAAATGAAACGTTATTTTTGTAGCGAAGAAAATCAATTGTAAACACCATAATAATTAACATGTTCTGTATTTAGTGTTAAATACATATCTGCACAAAGAGCTATCTGTGCTTTTCCCATCACAGATACCAAAACCTAGTTTCTAGTGTTGTAAGTCCCCAGACATACCGCCGTGCCAGTGGAAGTAATAATCAACAGAACTTCGCTTGACTTCTAAACAGTATTGGTGAATCTTAAGCCCAATGTTAAGCCTATTTTGTTATCTTGAATATTGCCTACTTTCCGTCTCTAACCGCGCCCGGCATGGCCAGGTAGTTAAGGCGTTCGACTCGTAATCCGAGGGTCGCGGGTTCGGAATCCAGTCGCACCAAACATGCTCGCCCTTTCAGCCGTGGGGAGCGTTATAATGTGACGGTCAATCCCACTATTCGAGTAGCTTTGCGCGAAACTGAAAAGCAAAAAACAAAAACAAACCGTCCACATTAACTATCAGTTTATATTGTTTCCACAGTTGTTGTTTTCTTTCTTCACTTCAACTTGCGTACATTATATTTTTATTTTTTTTCTCCCAGTTTTTCTTATTTGGTTCTAATACTCAATCAATACTGTCCGATAAAGATCAATAACCGGCGTACTCGTCTGATGCAGGAAGTTGGTATGGGAGCCCCCGAAGGTGATATTGGAGAAGGGGAGGATATAAGATAATTCTGACCTCCGTCATCACTCCCAGGGAGTGTTCCTGAGAGTATAAACCAGGTTGTGTGACAGTCAAAGCAGTCTTTCTTCAGTTATCAGAGGACATACACATATACTTTTGACAAATTGTGGTTTAGAGGCAATGAATGAAAGACGCATGACGGATTGGACCAAATGTAATATACCTGCTAAGTTTATCCTATCTTACCTCCTTAACAACAACAAAAAAATGCCGTATACTCGTTCCGTTCTACCATAATAAGAATTTTATTTCGTTTATATTCTTGTATATGCAACCCTAATTTCTCGTTTTAAAAAATATTAAATATTTTATTTTTCAAAAGTTGTGGAAACTAATCCGCTAGTCTTTAACTGTTTGAAAACGTCAAATGACTTGTATTGCTGGAAGAAACACGTGAAATGCTATCGTTAGATCAATTTTCCAATAGTTAGCTAATTTATTTTTGAACAGAAAATAACTTGCCCCGGGAATAATTTTGAACTGTACTATTTTATCTGTGTAAGTGAGTTTTTTAGTTGATCAAAGTAATTTGTTACCATTGTCAATCGACTAGAGCACAATATTAAAAAAGGAAAATGAACCCAGTATTCTGAAGCATGCAAGCGCACGAGCTTGGTCTGAAATTTTGACATGGCAAACAACAGATAAACTTTTCTGAGAGTTCATTTTGTGATTTAATTATTTATTGTGTTAATTCGCAATTTCAGGATATGAAAAAAAAAAAAAACATTTGTTACTGACAGTTCTATCTCACATATAAAAGAAAGTTTATATACATAAACAAATATCTTGTGATTTTGTCGTATCAAGTAGAAACATCTGGGAAAATCTTTGTTTATAAAGTCCCCCAGCGAGTTTACAATTCCCCATCTCCGTAACTAACAGATCGTAGGTAGTTCCTATTAATACGTAGAAGAGTAGCCCAACATAGCCTTCTTGTGGCTTTGCGCGAAATTCAAACCAATCGTTACGTGGTTTTGAAACAAACAAGCATGTGTTAAACAACACATATTCAATAATTCTCTCAATAAGATGGTTCTGGTATCGCTAAAGCTTTTCTATGAATTTAGTAATTAGAATATAAGTTATGCATCATCATTGGAAAGTGAGCAACTTACATTCACTTCAGTAATTCAGTTCTGGAAAAATAGTAACAACTTCTCAAAAGAAACTAAGTTTGTCCACAGTTTTTACAGTCTATTCTCCAACTAACACGCGTAACTTGTTGATGAAGTATTGTTTTATTTTATCTGGTGAGCGTAGTGTGTCGAGTTTTTGTTTTAGAAACACAGTAAATAAAACTATACTCTCCAGATAAAATTACCGACGAATTAACATCAACCAAAACATTCTTGCCATCTACCGAGCAATTTATATACTACGGCAATTGTTACTATGTAACAATTACGTCCACACCACGATGAAGACAAACTTCATGTTCAACAACCACAACTATGTACAAACAAATGGTCTATCACTTCAGGTTGACACAAGATATGTCCAGACAGATATGACACGGTTGAGGGATTCAAATCTACAGAACACATACTTAATTTTTTCAATCACATTAACTCTATACATCCCAACATTAACTTCACATGTGAACAGGAAGAAAGCAATCAAATATCATTTCTTAACCTCAAAATTACAAGAAACGATACACAATTTAAAACAGAAATCCACCGAAAAATCACCCATACTGGACTATACATTCCTTGGGACTCAGCACATGAAACAAAACAAAAACTCAGCATACTAAGAAACCAAATAAACACAGCCATAAAACTATGCTCACCAGATAAAATTAACGATGAATTAGACAAAATAAAACAATACTTCATCAACATCAATAAGTTTCCTCCACAAACCGTAGAAAACATTATACACGCACACCCAGAGAGAAAGCAAAATCAACCAATAAAAGTAAACATATCTTACGAATCAAAAAATCACGAAACCATATACTGCTGTATACCATATATTCCCGACATCAGCAAACAAATAACCAACATTTGGCAAAAATTAGTAACAAAATATGACATTCCAGTTAATACCAAATGTATTCAAATACCAGGCACAAAACTGAAGTCTATACTATGTAAAAACTACACTGACAAACACCACACCAACATTATTTATAAAATATAATGTGATAACTGCCACGACTTCTATATTGGAGAAACAAGTAGAGAAATGGAAACATCTAAGCACGCCCTCTACATTCCTACACTCATTTACACAACCGCCTTCAAACATGTGGTCAGCTATCGGTCAGTTACCTCTTTCTTTCTTTGTGAACCTGACGATGACTGAAGAAGGTCGATACGTTGTTCGCTCCTCTACATAGTGCTTTATCTATCTATAACAGCCGTTTTCACATACAATTTCTTCTCTAGAAGTCTCTCCAGTGGCTCAGCGATACGTCTACGGACTTGCAACGCTAAAACCCGGGTTTCGATACCGTGGTGGGCAGAGCACAGGTAGCCCATTGTGTAGCTTTGTGCATAATTCAAACGAACAACAACACCACAAGTGGGTTTTTCTCGTCATCACGAATAACTATTGGACTGCTCCTGCCCTCTCTTGAGAAACATTACAATTATTCCAAGACATCATTCATTGTCCCAGAGAAGCTGAACTAAGTTTACAAAATAATTACGTTTTATTTCTGATTTGTTCAAAGCTAGGGCTGCATTCCTAATAAATTTCAAAAGAATTATATAACACGGAATGTCTGTCTTTGAAAAAATATGATAATCTAGGAAATACGTTAAACAATGTTAAATCTTCAGTTTTCCACATGGGCAGTACACAACTATTAACATGGTGTTAACGTGTTGTAAGTTCGTTTTATCTTAAATTAATACGTCGCTCAATAGGTCACTGACCCTGTATAGCTTTTGAAGTTATTTGTTAAATAATGATAACATATCTAAAATAAGTTATTAAGTGTATCAAAGTATCTTGAGTACAAATAATGTTAACATATCTAAAATAAGTTATTAAGTGTATCAAAGACATGATTCTCTTGAGTGCAACAACATAAATTGTCTGGTCATTTTGTATTTTTATTAATTTAAAAACGTCACACACAAAGTACTAGCGTTTTAACCAAGGCAATATTGGAGCCTTGCAAAATCACTTTGGAACTTGTATATGGAGTATATGGACACAGAAGTGGGAAGTATTGAGACTGATTTGAGAAGTTGTATGTTTCTCAACAAATATGAATGAAGTTTTATAAGAAATGGTATTTTTTAACCTGCAATAAGACAGACAGTTTAGTTCTGAAAAATGTATCGGTAGAATGTAAAATGTAAATGCACAAAATTTGAGTGTTTAGTGGTAAATACCTGTCATTACATTTGGTGTTATCGGATATTACGTATGCTTACAAATTATTACTTCTTTATTGCTTGCGACTCGTAATCTGAGGGTCGCAGGTTCGCATCCCCATCGCGCCAAACATGCTCGCCTTTTCGGCCGTGGGGGCGTTATAATGTGACGGTCAATCCCACTATTCGTTGGTAAAAGAGTAGCCCAAGAGTTGGTGGTGGGTGGTGATGACTATCTGCCTTCCCTCTAGTCTTACACTGCTAAATTAGGGACGGCTAGCACAGATAGCCCTCGTGTAGCTTTGTGCGAAATTCAGAAACAAACAAACAAACTTTTTTATTATGCGTATATAAATGCTTTAACATATCAGGCTATCAAACCACCCTCAGGTATCTAAAACTGACCTCAGATATGCTGATGACTTATTATTCATGTTTGTTTTGTGTTTATTAGTGTTCCGCAATGTTACTCATGGATTACCAGCGCTAATTGTTCTTAATTTTGAACTGAGAGATTACGAGTACAAGTACTCAGTTAACAGCGAACAAATCTTGGACTGCCTTAATCGAATAGTCACATAACCCTTCTATAGCTTCATGTGTTTTATAACCTTATTTAAATATCCTTACCCTTTGTTCATTCATTATCCATAAACGCTTTAAATACTGTGAAACAAAATTAATAATTATATGGATCACAATTTAGTATTTAAAGCTACACCTAGTACTTAACTTGTACTTCGAAAATTGAATAGCATTTATCACAACTTATCCTTATAAATCATATTGCCTTATCGGAAATGACTTAAAAGAGGAATTTTTCAGATAAGATGTGTTATATACTATAATATATCTCGGATGAGTCTTCAATTTATCACGTTACGTATTACGATCTGAAATAGCCTAAAACTGAATTAAAATGTAATTTGGATTTTGGAGTTATTTAAGTGTCAATACGTATCACATTTATGATATTTGCTGACACAATTTTCCTTCTTAACACAAATATATTTTAATATACAAACAACAATATAATTTAGTGGTTATTAGAAATATTTATTACAAATAGTGATATATATACAAAAGTTTTACAAACTTACAGAAAAATACTGAGTCTATCTGCTCTGAAACTAAATATTTTATCGACCGTTTACGATGAGAGAATTAATTCTGAGTTGATATTTTTACACTTCGCTTAATTACTAGATAGTTAGCTCTATATTCTTGGCTGGCCTTGTGCCGTTTACCAGCTGACTTTTCTCCGACAAAGATATCTAATACCTTCGTAGAAATACTAATTTCCGAAGTCAATTTGCCGAAATTAAAAATCTAGTAATGCTCGAAATCTCTATACCTTTATGGTCAAGTGTCTTGAGTTTTCCGACTGATAAGCGTTTATCACAGTTATAGCTTCCAAGGTTCATAGTATATTAACTGTAGCAAACCAAAAATATAAAACTGTCTCTCAGCTTGTCGGTTTACAAACATTAAGGCAAGTTTCTAGAAATTTCAGTTGGCAACAATGTAAAACGTACTGTTGATCCTTACAATCGAGAATATTCTACAAATTTATAGAACAGGAGGAAATATTCAGAAATTCGTGCAATTCATAGTGTTAAATGTGCACTGAAATAGTACAAAACTATTTTGTATTATTATCAATTATAAAACTACGCAAAGGGGTTTCGGTGTTCTGCCCACTACGGGTATCGAAAACCGGTTTCGAACAGTGTAAGTTCGCAGACATACCACTGTGCCATTGAGGGTAATTGAAACAAACATCGGTTTTAAAATATGTACATAATAATAGTAAATCCACTTCAGGTGTTACCTTGAAGAACAGAAAACAATTAAAATTGGTTTAAGTTGTTTTAATCCTTCAGAATATACGATCTAAGTTTCGTATTCGTTTACTGTATTTGCTTAACAAAACACTACTTAAAATTTCTTCTTAAATGTGAATTTGACAAAAAAAAATTTGCAGTCAAAAGAACTACTTATGCTGATTAATTTCGCATGTTTACATTTTTTATAAAAAAAATATGTGCTAATAAATGAAACATAGAACTTGGTGCAGAAAGAGCCCTTTGCGAGCGGCAATCCGAACGTTTTAGTTTTTACGTTTGCCGCTAGGAAAAGTACTGTGACGTTATAGTTGCTAAACAAATCGCCAACACCAGCGCGTTGGATGTAAATAAACATGGCCAGTGCATACGGAGAAACAGAAGCGGAGTCTGTTTTGACTTTGTGTTCTGAACAGTGTTGAGTAGCACCATATCAATTAGAACCTACTCTGAACGAACCTAGAACAGTTACTTTTGACACAGATCTGACAAGTTCTAGTGATGAGGACAGTTCCACGAGCGAGAGTAGCGGAACTTTGAGTGATACTGAAAGCGCGAAAGCCAGTTGCGAGTTGGTCATACATGTACCTCCAGTGGAAGAATGGTAGAGCCTAAGTCATGACAACAAATATGGTCTGTATTATTTCACGTGCAATTATAAGCATCTCGGAACCTGTCTGGTGTTTATAAATTATTGGTATCACAGACTGGGTTTTATTTGTTTATACTTTGTCGACTATGGTAACTAATACTCGACCCTTCCACAATCATTGTACCGGGTATTTATGACTCGTAACAAAATAAATTTCAATTATACGTCATAACTCTGTCTATAAAATCTAACTACATGTAGCAATCTGAATAGTTAATTTAATATTTACCATAAATGTATAATTTATATGACATATTCCGTATATTTGTGCAAGGTGTAGGTGTGGTTTATGCGAGCAGATGCCAACCAGGAAAGAGTGCGTTTGTTATCGCTCATACGATAAAGTGTCAAACCGATTAAAAGATGAAGAGTGTATTACCCAGACTCGAGGCTTTGGTGGAAATTGCCTGAATATCGATGTCTTGGAAGCATCATACTATGAATTTGTTGACTTCAATGGTCCCTTCGGTGATGAGGAGCAAAGTCACGAGTGTGTATTTTTCAAGATGCAGTTAAATCTAAAATAGTATATTTGAGTTTAACCTACAATTAAAGATACTGTTTATCCAAAACTATGATCCTACTTGAAACCCACGGAATTCTAACCAGTGGGATCCGACACAAAACATGAGCGTTCAAAGTGATCTTGACAAAGCTTTGCATGGTGTGAAGGAGTCCAGTTCTTCCTACTGACCATCCGCACCCAATGTCACCACCTTTCCGGTTCCTTCTTCTTACACGGAAACGAAAAGAAGCTTTTGCCCGATGCTGAACCGTTTTAACAACCATAAACAACGCAGTAAACCATGTTATCATAAACCAAACATAAAGTAGCAATATCAAGACAAAAATAGTCTCACAAAGTATGTAATCGGAAAAAAGCACCGATAGATTTACATAAAACACCAGCACTGAAATAAGCAAAATGGTGGCGCGCAACGAAGCGTGTTTGGCAACTAATACGTCATAGTTGTAAGACGTCACGGAAAAAGCCGAACGACCGAAAGGAACTTGAGTTCCAGGACCCGCATATTTTGTTTCATTTTTTACTCAAAAACTAAAGTGTTTAAAAATATGGCAACCACACAGGAATTATACGTAACCAAAGTACAATTTCTAAGGCAATTTTTAAATTTGTTGAAAATTCACCTTTAAAGGGCTACCATTGTAAATAAAAGTAATAGTGCTGCCATCTGCTGCCTGTTAAACAAATTACTCATCAAACTATTACTACTTTTTATTAGAAAACTTTCAGCTTGATGTCACTCTTGTAAAAGAACTGGTTTCGTTGCTGATAATAGTAAAGCTACATAATAGGCTATTTGTGCTTTGCCTTTCACTGGTATCGAAACCTGTTTTTTTTAGGATCAGAAATGCTGATTTACGGCTGCTTCACTTAGAGAGGGGACGTTTGTAAAGAATGCTTTACTCCCGTGTATTCGACCAAATAAAAATATAAGTTACCTTAATATTTAATAGCATCTCTTGTAGATGATTTCGATAGAGTTTTGCTTTCGTAAAACAGAGAATGGGAAAACATTGGGTTAACTTTTAAACCACACTGCTATCGTGCTTGCCTTCTCAGCCTTGAGGGCGTTATAATGTTACAGTCAATCCCAATAATCATTTAGAGTACCTCAATAGTTTTCGGTGGATGGATTTGACTAGCTTTCTTCCATCCAAAGAATTATTACTAAATTAGGGACAGCTAGGACAGATCAGATATTTTTCGACTAGTTTCGCACGAAATTCAACAACAAAAAAATATTTCAACTAGGTGCAATATGCAGGAAGAGATCCTAGGATGTACCTTATCCTTGCCAGATCATGATTCAGAGATATCGTAGGTGTAATACTACCGTTACTTGTGGCTATCTCGCTCGAAGGTTGAATTGAAGTTGACAATTTGATAAGAACTGTAAATCTAAAAACGATCGAGAAAACTCCTCAATGCACTTTTTCTTCCTGTTCACGTAGTTGTAAATTACTTGCAGTTAACGGTTTATTCTTAATTTATATGTTTTGAAACGTAAAGCGACCATGACAGTTTCTCTGATTTCAGCGCCACCTTAATTTATATGTTTTGAAATGTAAGGCGACCATAACATTTTCTCTGATTGCAGAGCCATCTTAATTTATATGTTTTGAAACGTAAAGCGACCATGACAGTTTCTCTGATTGCAGCGCTATCTTAATTTATATGTTTTGAAACGTAAAGCGACCATGACAGTTTCTCTGATTTTAGCGCTATCTTAATTTATATGTTTTGAAACGTAAAGCGACCATGACAGTTTCTCTGATTTTAGCGCTATCTTAATTTATATGTTTTGAAACGTAAAGCGACCATGACAGTTTCTCTGATTGCAGCGCCATCTTAATTTATGCGAAATCTCCCCCTCTCGTTTTCTAAATATCGAAAATGTTTGTTTTTTAATTTCGCGTAAAGCTACACGAGGGCCATCTGCACTAGTCGTCCTTCAGCAGAAAAACTAGATGAAAGACAGATAGTCACCATCACCCACCGCCAACTCTTCAGCTACTCTTTTACCAACGACTAATGGGATTCAGCTTCACATTATGTCAAAGTCAATATTTATATATTTAGATTCTCATTCGTTTTTCTGACGTTCAACAAATATAATAAACATGTTCAAGTTCAACACAATAATTACTTTAAGATAATGAGTAAGTATCGAATAGTCACTAACATTCCAATTAATTGGTATTTCATATTTGTCTTTAATCCTTATATTAAAACAGTACAATATGTACTAAATATTTGCCGTAAAGTTGAAACCTTCTCTAAAACAATCATATACAGTATTTCATGAATAGAAATCATTTTCAAAATGCAATAATGTTTCTTTGTTTTTGAATTTCGCACAAAGCCACTCGAGGGCTATCTGTGCTAGCCGTCTCTAATTTAGCACTAGAGGGAAGGCAGCTAGTCATCACCACCCACCGCCAACTCTTGGGCTACTCTTTTACCAACGAATAGTGGGATTGACCGCCACATTATAAGGCCCCGACGGCTAGAAGGGCGAGCATGTTTGGCGTGACGGGATGCGAACCCGCGACCCTCAGATTACGAGTCACACGCCTTAACATGCTTGGCCAAAATGCAATAAAAACAGAAAATTTCAAGCAGCTCGTAACTGTGGATACAGATAAGTCGAAGAATGCACTGAAAGAAACGCAAGACTTCTAGCAAAATTTCGCCTTGTTACGGACGCCTAGGATTGTACCTTTACCGGAGACCAGGTGGTAGAAGGAAACAAGATATTTATTATCTGAATTTATATTTTTAGTTCACCCATCTTTGTTGTGTTGTTAAAATTAAATTACTTTGATCAGCAGTTTGAAAACTTGCAAATGAGTATAGAGTGAAACCCCTCTAAAGCAGCCACCTTCGGAACTGAGACAAACTGGTCTGATTAGAGGGGTGGCCGCTTAGAGGGGTTCCTTTGTAGTTATTCAGGTGCAATAACCGAAACGTATTTAATTATAAAAAACCGATAAACGTTTTTAACTTGGGTTTTCTGGGAACGAATGTTCCGTTAGACCAATGAATACCGTTGCCTCATACTTTGGTTCACAATTGTATTTACCAAATGGCCTTTTCTCTTTTTTTATATTTCAACATGTTATCCGTTTTTACGTTGTTGTTTTCCAGCTCAGGATACACAAGTTGTAACAATAGTTTTGGGTTTTTAATTTACTTACTAATAAATTGTATTTTATTACAATGATGTAATTACTTGATCGCACCAGTGATCGAAACGTCTTACTGTTCTAAAAACTAATATTACTCTAAAGGTTATAAATAGTATAAAATAGAGCATTTAAAGATATATTTTGACAATCAACACGTTATGCACCCGCTCTTAACAAAATTTATTGCGTGGAACAACAATAACAACAATAATCGAACAACTTAAATAACACTTTCACATTTAACCAAAAGTTTAAGCGTTATCAAAGATCACCCATCTTTATACTGACCTTTCTTTTGCTCCTAAATAAATGAGATATTTCGCAGCGCAATTTACGTTGTTGATTTAATCTCTGGTTAGTTGATAAACATTTATTGAGATTCGCTTTTTAGAATTATTTTATTCGAAGGTACAGTTTTTGAAAAGTGCACGAGAAAAAAATTACTATATATGGGTTTGACTGATTGTATGGAATTAAGCACTATGTTACAAAAATTGGCCATCTGTGGTCTGCTCAAAACGGGTATCGAAATCCGATTTCTAGCAGTGATTCCCCAGGCATTCCGCAATGTCACTGGGGGAGCAGAGATATAGGCGAAAAATGTTTGGTGTTTTGTTTGTTTGTTTGTTTTGAATTTCACGCAAAGCTACACGAGGGCTATCTGCGCTAGCCGTCCCTGATTTAGCAGTCTAAGGCTAGAGGAAAGGCAGCTAGTCATCTCCACCTACCGTCAACTCTTGGACTACTCTTTTACCAATGAATAGTTGGATTGACCATTATATTATAACGCCCACACGGCTGAAAGGGTTAGCATGATTGTTGTGAAAGGGATTCGAATCTGCCGCCCTCGGATTACGAGTCGACAGCCATGACTACCTGGTAATGCTGGGCCGTTTGGTGTTTTATTTTTGTCAGAACGATCAGTTAGAGCCAGGTGACTTAAAGTTCCGAAGGTCCTGGATTACGTTGAGCGTGTTTGTGTTGAAAAGTACAACACATAAACAGATGAATCAGAAAATCGAGTGCAAGTGCGTCTGTTGTGAACGTGTTGGAGAAAAGAAGAGTGTGTTTCTTTATTTGAAGCTAAGCTCAAAGTTACACAACAGTCAATTTGTGTTCTGACCACTACGGGTATCGCAATCTAGTTTCTAGCATTGAAAGTCTCCATACATACCGTTACGTCAATGGCAGGCAACAAAAAGAAGTGAAACCTGTTGAGCTCTCACAGTTTCAAGATGTGCGTCAAACCCTGTATGTTAAAATATATAGTAATGGAATACTTAGGGTAAGCTAGAAGGTTAAGGTAAAATTAAGTTATATCTCTCATCCCAAGTTGATGTTGAAATATTATTCTGACACACTAAAACAAAGTTAAATTTGCACTAACAATAAAATCTCAGCTCATTTATACATATAAAGTCAAAGAGTTAAAATGACGGTACAAACCTAAATCTCAGTGTTCAACAGAATATCTGATCATTTGTTAAGACAACCTTACTTTTGGTAAAATAAACATGCAATAATTAAACCCGAAGTTTCTACGCTAAACATTATTTTACCTATTCAGTATTATGTTGTTCAAATTTCAACGTACAATTAAACATGTGCATCTTTCAACTTGTTTAATACTTTTGCTATATCGCTAAAAATTGCGTTTCGATACCCGCGGTAGGAACAGAGCAGAGAGCTCATTGTGTAGCTTCGTGTTTAATAAGATACTAAGAGAAAATTGTGAAAACAAATATTTTGCTTGTTTTTTTGGTTAAAACTACGAAGAAGGCTATAGAGCTAAGCCTAATCTGAAAACCAAAAAAGTTTCAGTGCCATTCTAGTTCCGTCATATTGATGTTTATAATACACGATCTAAGTTTAAAAACAAACACTTTTACCGTAACTGCATAACCAAACATTCAAAAATTCATCCTTCAGGATTTTTATTTCCAAGTAAGCTAAGTGGTGCTGCCATTTGTCGCTCATTAAATAAAATAACTTCCTTGCAATTACTAATGATTATTAGCAAACTTTCTGCCTGCTTTAACGTAATTATTTTCTTTGTATACAAATATACAACAGTTTTACACAAAACTGTTGTATTACTAGGAATGCCAGGAAAGACCACTCTTTCCATACACAATGGATCATATTTCGCATTATAGTTGTACTAGCTATAAAAACGAGTTGTTATGAATGTTTTTGTTATATTAATGTTTTCATTGTATCTATTTAAAACAAAGCGACTTTCAAGTAACTAAACGAGTACTTTTATTTGAGTTTAATGGGATTATTTTTCCTATTTTAATATTACGATTGATTCTCAACCATTGATAAATAACTTACCAATTTATTCAGTAATTTCTCGAAGTGTCTTGTCTTTGTTCAAGATACTAGCTTTATCGACATCTATTGACGAGGAACTGAACTTAAAAATTTGAATAATATGGTAAGTTATCTTAACTTATTGGAATTACGCAATAAACTGTAAATACACTGAGTAAATAATTTAGTGTTTTGTTTTTTACTAAAATGAAGTTTATTATTCAAACGAGTTTTTTCCCATCTATATTTTCTGTGGTATGATATGAGGCTATGTAAATGAATTTTTTTTGTTTGGTGGTTTTGTTTTGTTTTTAGTGCAACGTGACACTGAGCTAGATGTGCTCTATCCATCACAAGGAATCCAACACAGAGTTAAGAAATGAGTCTGAGATTTTTACGTAAGAAATATACATATAACTGATACATAATGATTGATATTTTGACTAGAGACATGAAGATTTGTTTTCCTATCTCTATAAAGCCCCGGCTCGGACAGGTGGTTAAGGCAATAGACCCGTAATCCGAGGGTCGCGGGTTCGAATCCTCGTCTCACCACACATACTAACCTCTTCAGCCGTGAGGACGTTATAATGTGACGGTCAATCCCACTATTCGCTAATAAAAAAGTAGCCCAAGAATTGGCGATTGCGTGGTGTCTGTAGTCTCTCTAGTCTTACACTACTAAATTAGGGATGGCTAGCGTAAATAGCCCTCTCGTACATTTGCGCGAAATTCAAACCAAATTATTTGTGCATGTACAGAGAATTAACAGCACGTTACAGAATCATTTAAATGTACTAACGTTTGTCTCTTCAAGTGCGAGATTTCAGAAATCTATATATTTGCCTTAAGGTAAGTTTTAGATCAATCAACAGTACGATAACTTATCGTTTTACGTAAGCTAACTACTTTTTCCGAATGGAAAGTTCCCTATAATAACATTCTTAACACCAAGTTAAAGAATATATGGAATGGAAAAAATTCAAAGCTCTCAAGTTAATTGGAAAAAAAACAAATAACATTAGCACAGCAGGTTTTTTTTTAGGACACCAATGGACTTCGAAAGCACACATTAATCTAATACAGAAAACTTACCTGAACCGCGAAGTAAAGGTTATATTTAGAAAAGACGACTTTCGACCCAAAACTTTAGTGTTGAAACTGGGCACATATCTTTGCACCAACAATAACTTTGCATCAAAATCAATGACTGTTGGTTTTGTTTGTTTTTAATTTCACGCAAAACTATATGAGAGATATATGCTAGCCGACACTACATTAGCAGTGTTAGACCAGAGAGAAGGAGACAAGTTACCACCACCCACCGCCAACTTTTGGTCTACTCTTTTACCAACGAATGATAGAATTGACCCTCATATTCCAACACGCCCATGGCTACAAGGGCAAGCATGTTCGGTGACGAGAATTTGAACCTGTAACACACAGATTACGAGTTGACCACTGTAACCATCAAACACTTTTGGGCCCAAATGGTTGTTTACACGTTAAAAATAACCGAAATACAACAAATCATTTTAGACCGTAGTCAAAAGAGAGCTGTAAGATCCCACGGTGTTTTACCAGCAGGCCTTACTGACTGTATACGTAAATTGATTGTAGCCTTAGTAGCCAACATGAATGCCCAGAGGACAGCTCGCACAAAGTCTGTAACTATGCGGTATCTAAGAGTGACCAACTTTCTACCCTGGATCTTACTGTAATGGAAGTTATGTGTCGAGAATAGTGATTAATAACGTGTGTGTGTGTTATCTTATAGCAAAGCTACACCGGGCGGGTTATCTACTGAGCCCACTGAGGGAATCTAACCCCTGATTTTAGCGTTGTAGCTCCGTAGACATACCGCTGTACTAGCCGAGGGCGCTTAATAATGCTCTTTGAATTAACCACAATCGACCAAAAAGGAAGACTTTGATAAAAACAAGGGATGTAAAACATTTTCTTTTTATGAAGCTTTATCTCTCAGTAACTAAAACAATGAAAATAAATATTACGTACGGATTATCCGGTGCGACACTCAGTTGAGGGATTGTTCTTGTGTTTTGTGATGAAATAACGAATATTATTTCATAGTTTAAGGTTAGTTCTTTTCAAAACGATTTTTAGAATTAGTTATGGACGATCGTCGTACTATTTAAAAATTAATTAATTAATACTTGGTAATTAATGGAGATGCTTCTGTCGCTCTACACAAGAATTATAGTATTAAAGTGGAATGAATAAATGGTGCACATTTTTTCTGGTATTTAGTGCACCTGAAGTGCAAATCCGAGGATTCTGCATTTTGAACTAGTAGATGTAGTTTAGTTTGTTTGTTTGTTTTTTTAATTTCGCACAAAGCTACTCGAGGGCTATCTGCGCTAGCCGTCCCTAGTTTAGCAGTGTAAGACTAGAGGGAAGGCAGCTAGTCACCACCACCCACCGCCAACTCTTGGGCTACTCTTTTACCAACGAATGGTGGGATTGACCGTACATTATAACGCCCCCACGGCTAGAAGGGCGAGCATGTTTGGCGTGACGGGATGCGAACCCGCGACCCTCAGATTACGAGTCGCACGCCTTAACACGCTTGGCCATGCCGGCCCTAGATGTAGTTTAAAAGAGCAGTCAAATCTGAGGCAAAAGTAACTGGGTTTAGTTTTGAACTAATAAACTGAAGTGATGGCAGCTGGTTAACAGCACTCAACAGCTTCTGTACTTCTCTAATTGAACAATGAGATTTGATCATCACTCGTATAACTCACTGATACTTTGTAACATCTTTAGAAAAATGAATAAAGAACTGATCATTGCCAGCACATATTTAACTTGAAAATTAAAGCTTGATAAATAATTATATTCCACATTTTTGTACACCGTATGCTTTCTACCAATTTCGTCAATATTACGTATTCTTAAAATTTTATCTACATTTCGAAATATAAAAACATAGACAAACTCCTCTCCCCTAAGTTACTCACGGTATGAGATCATTCAACTGGAGTGTCGCACTTATTTTCTCGTGGGAAAAGTTTTTGTAAAGTAAAACATACTGTTCAGAAATAGTGTACTTTTTACTAAAAAGTCAGATGTGACCTCCAACATACAAAATCACTTATTTAATAGTGAAAACAACCACCAGTTTCGTGAATAGCTCCTCCGCCGTGAAAGGAATGGCAATGTCGTTTTAGTATATAATGCTCTATTTTTTCAACTTGTAACATGATATAGTTTTATGTAGTTCTATATAGAAAGTTTAAAAGTAACATGAGTGTCACTAAATTGAGCAATTTGTTAGTTCTGTGGAAAATTATTTAAAGAGATGCACTTAACTTTAAATAATGATTATTGTTTGAATGAGGAGATTGATTAACTGGCTCATGTCTATTTCTCTTCTGTGATGCTCAGCCTAAAAGACCGAATACGTAACCACTTTAACTCGTAATTTCTATGCTACTAACTTTTAATATAATATATGTACGTTCACAAACTTCAGTAGACTTTCGGTAAACGTTACACGTCTTTAACGTGCAAAATACATTTTAGTGAAGTGTTTTAATAAACTAACAAAACTATACATCCATGAACCTATCGAATGTTTATTGTTTTACTAGGTCAAGTATAGAGTGATTTTCACAGTGAAAGTACTTTCCTTCACTTCAAAAATATCAAATTTCATTTGTGTACACTCTGAAACATCTTAAATATCATTCAAACATTCTTTCTCTCAGTAAAACTTTGCATTTAATATTATTTTCTCTACCATAATTCAAGGTGGGTAAATTTAAAAGAATTGGAATAACAGTTTTATACCTATAAAGATGATATATCTGTAAACAGTATTACATCTATAAACAAAGCTATGCCTAAAACATTTGAAATTAGTAAAGTTAATGCATATTTCTACTCTATGTAAAGTAACAAAGCAACGATATATAAATACATATGGATTATACTTATTAATTTAACCAAATAACTAGTCATAGATTACGAAACGTCTCCTCATTGTAAACTATTTACATGCATTATCACTAAACTTTAAATATCGATTCCAACGACATAATCACCCACTGCTGATTAAAATCTGATTCGTTCTTGAAATACATTTTTCATTAACCCTCAGTTTCTAAATAGTTTTCACTGTCTCTTAATGCACCCCAGTGGCTCAGCGGTATGTCTGCAGACTTACAACGCTAAAAATCTGGTTTCCATACCCGTGGTGGGCAGAACACCGATAGCCCATTATGTAGCTTTGTGCTTAATTCAAAATAACAACAACTGTCTCCCAAAATATTAATCTTGAATAATGATGAACATCTTGTTTGAGTTGGATCAAAATGAAACTTTCATTTCTGACATAATCTAAGAAAAAAAATGGAGAAAAGATCACTTTTTTTATATTTATTTACACGTGTCAAAATCTTTAGAAAACTACCCTTCATCACATGGTTGACCTCAATAACCAGTGATATCAATATGGTTAGAAAGAGCAGTTAATATGTTAAACATTTTGTATGGAAGAGCTGTACAGCCCACCGTTAGTACAGCAATTAAGTCTACGGACTTACAACGCTAAAATCAGCGGTTCGATTCCCCTCGGTGGGCTCAGCAGAAAACCCGATGTAGCTTTGCTATAAGAAAAAACACACACACACAGCTGTACAGAAATATATAGATGTAGACTAGTTGATTTATTCTTTCAGACATAAGAATACAAGGGGTGCTACACAGACTTCCATAATTTCTGATCACATGGAAATGTAGTTATAGTCTGAAATAAGAAAAACGCACGACATACACACACACATTTAGATACATATATGTTTAAACTATACCAAATTATCTCCAAATTACTTTAATACACTTTTTTTTATAATCATATGATTTGAACAATCCATCAACCGGCATGTCATGGTGTAATATTATCAAAACAAGACCCAAAACTCGAGCGCTTTTGCATAGTTGACTATTCTTCATCAAGAGAATACAGGGTGAAAAAAAGGGTTAGAGTTTTGGGTCTCGTTTTGAAAATATTACAACTTTTGTAGGTGATCCTGTGTGATAATTACTTAACCTGAATTTATATCAAAGACTAATACGCAACAATAACTTAATGATATCAATTATGTATAATAATGGAATAATTATTTAGTTTTACTCTATTTCACCTTCTTAATATTTCGTTATTTTCTAAGAGATTTATTTGAGACAAATGCTTGTGAAGTTTGATCAGATTGATTTAAAACATCTCATTCACTGCCTTGACATCATCATTATTTTCAGAAGGACAGTTTTTCTTTCTTAGCCTGAAGAACATTTTAAATGTCTATACATTTGAAGTTTATTCTGTATTACTTTTCTTATAATTTCATTGCTAAGTGATATATTTGATTATTCTATAGCATGTTAATTTGTGTTTCTATCTTCATTGTAGACATAGTTACATAAAAATGGCCGCCTTATTGTTGGTCGAGTTTGGTATTGCAAAAGTTATTTGTTTCATTCAGCTACTAAACGTGAGATTAGGGTATAGAATAGGGTGAGGGTGGTAGTACTTGCCTTGTCATTTTTGAAGGGCTGTATAACGAACAACATTTCTAGAAAACGACAACATTGCCTACTTTTTCATCTCCCTTCAACAATAAAGAAACAATGATAGCATTGTTAAATCATAAGATATTGTTTTTTTCGTTTGGTTTGTTTGTTTGTTTGTTTTGAATTTCGCGCAAAGCTACTCGAGGGCTATCTGCGCTAGCCGTCCCTAATTTAGCAGTGTAAGACTATAGGGAAGGCAGCTAGTCATCACCACCCACCGCCAACTCTTGAGCTACTCTTTTACCAACGAATAGAGGGATTGACCGTCATTTTATAACGCCCCCACGGCTGAAAGGGCGAGTATGTTTGTTGTTCGTTTGGAATTTTCCTCGGTGTTTTTTTTCACAACCACAATGACATTAGTTTCTCATTAGAATATTTTTGTCTTCAAAAATAAATTTATTTCGATGTTCAACTAGAAACAAGAAATACTATACACAAATTTCTAGCATATACTCCGCGCTGGCATATACTCACTTTAATATAAGTGAAATTATTAAAACATGTAAAAAGAAATAATGTTAAAACAAATCAATGGCCTATTTTAGGATAAAAACGTGAATAGAATTACAAGGGCCAATGACTCTTTAAAATTCAAAAACATAAGAAAGATAGACAGTGGTACCATTACCAATAACACTTTCCTGTGTCAGGGTTAAATCCCTGGAAAAACGTGTCTGAAATGGTGTCGTCTTTTATGGTTGTAACGACGGCACGATAGTAGAATGTGGGCTATTGTGACTTTAGTGTCACACAGACCACACATTGGTGCATCAGTCCCAGATAAAATAGAACGATGAGTTTAAAAACTCTGACCAATCTGTAGCCTAACCAGGACTGACCAATGTGTAGCCTAACCAGGACTGACCAATGTGTAGCCTAACCAGGACTGACCAATGTGTAGCCTAACCAGGACTGACCAATGTGTAGCCTAACCAGAACTGACCAATGTGTAGCCTAACCAGGACTGACCAATGTGTAGCCTAACCAGGACTGACCAATGTGTAGCCTAACCAGGACTGACCAATGTGTAGCCTAACCAGAACTGACCAATGTGTAGCCTAACCAGGACTGACCAATGTGTAGCCTAACCAGAACTGACCAATGTGTAGCCTAACCCGGACTGACCAATGTGTAGCCTAACCAGAACTGACCAATGTGTAGCCTAACCAGGACTGACCAATGTGTAGTCTAACCAGGACTGACCAATGTGTAGCCTAACCAGGACTGACCAATGTGTAGCCTAACCAGGACTGACCAATGTGTAGTCTAACCAGGACTGACCAATCTGTAACCTAACCAGGACTGACCAATGTGTAGCCTAACCAGGACTGACCAATGTGTAGCTTAACCAGGACTGACCAATGTGTAGCCTAACCAGGACTGACCAATGTGTAGCTTAACCAGGACTGATCAATGTGTAACTTAACCAGGACTGACCAATGTGTAGCCTAACTAGGATAATTTCTTCCTTTTGATCCTTATGGAAAAAAGATGGCCAAAGAGTAACAGAATGTTTGTTCTGGAAAAGCTTGTTATCACTTTGCTCACTTTAAGTCAACTGACACAGAGCCACGAGTACAGAGACCATAGTCCAGGTATGGAACATTGCCAACTGACACAGAGCCACGAGTACAGAGACCATAGTCCAGGTATGGAACATTGTCAACTGACACAGAGCAGAGCCACGAGTACAGAGACCATAGTCCAGGTATGGAACATTGCCAACTGACACAGAGCAGAGCCACGAGTACAGAGACCATAGTCCAGGTATGGAACATTGTCAACTGACACAGAGCAGAGCCACGAGTACAGAGACCATAGTCCAGGTATGGAACATTGCCAACTGACACAGAGCCACGAGTACAGAGACCATAGTCCAGGTATGGAACATTGTCAACTGACACAGAGCAGAGCCACGAGTACAGAGACCATAGTCCAGGTATGGAACATTGCCAACTGACACAGAGCAGAGCCACGAGTACAGAGACCATAGTCCAGGTATGGAACATTGTCAACTGACACAGAGCAGAGCCACGAGTACAGAGACCATAGTCCAGGTATGGAACATTGTCAACTGACACAGAGCAGAGCCACGAGTACAGAGACCATAGTCCAGGTATGGAACATTGCCAACTGACACAGAGCAGAACCACGAGTACAGAGACCATAGTCCAGGTATGGAACATTGCCAACTGACACAGAGCAGAGCCACGAGTACAGAGACCATAGTCCAGGTATGGAACATTGTCAACTGACACAGAGCAGAGCCACGAGTACAGAGACCATAGTCCAGGTATGGAACATTGCCAACTGACACAGAGCAGAGCCACGAGTACAGAGACCATAGTCCAGGTATGGAACATTGCCAACTGACACAGAGCAGAGCCACGAGTACAGAGACCATAGTCCAGGTATGGAACATTGCCAACTGACACAGAGCAGAGCCACGAGTACAGAGACCATAGTCCAGGTATGGAACATTGCCAACTGACACAGAGCAGAACCACGAGTACAGAGACCATAGTCCAGGTATGGAACATTGTCAACTGACACAGAGCAGAGCCACGAGTACAGAGACCATAGTCCAGGTATGGAACATTGCCAACTGACACAGAGCAGAGCCACGAGTACAGAGACCATAGTCCAGGTATGGAACATTGCCTGACACAGAGCAGAGCCACGAGTGAGACCACATTGTCAGACACAGAGCAGAGCCACGAGTACAGAGACCATAGTCCAGGTATGGAACATTGCCAACTGACACAGAGCAGAGCCACGAGTACAGAGACCATAGTCCAGGTATGGAACATTGCCAACTGACACAGAGCAGAGCCACGAGTACAGAGACCATAGTCCAGGTATGGAACATTGTCAACTGACACAGAGCCACGAGTACAGAGACCATAGTCCAGGTATGGAACATTGTCAACTGACACAGAGCAGAGCCACGAGTACAGAGACCATAGTCCAGGTATGGAACATTGCCTGACACAGAGCAGAGCCACGAGTACAGAGACCATAGTCCAGGTATGGAACATTGCCAACTGACACAGAGCAGAGCCACGAGTACAGAGACCATAGTCCAGGTATGGAACATTGCCAACTGACACAGAGCCACGAGTACAGAGACCATAGTCCAGGTATGGAACATTGCCAACTGACACAGAGCAGAGCCACGAGTACAGAGACCATAGTCCAGGTATGGAACATTGCCAACTGACACAGAGCAGAGCCACGAGTACAGAGACCATAGTCCAGGTATGGAACATTGCCAACTGACACAGAGCAGAGCCACGAGTACAGAGACCATAGTCCAGGTATGGAACATTGCCAACTGACACAGAGCAGAGCCACGAGTACAGAGACCATAGTCCAGGTATGGAACATTGCCAACTGACACAGAGCAGAGCCACGAGTACAGAGACCATAGTCCAGGTATGGAACATTGCCAACTGACACAGAGCAGAGCCACGAGTACAGAGACCATAGTCCAGGTATGGAACATTGCCAACTGACACAGAGCAGAGCCACGAGTACAGAGACCATAGTCCAGGTATGGAACATTGCCAACTGACACAGAGCAGAGCCACGAGTACAGAGACCATAGTCCAGGTATGGAACATTGCCAACTGACACAGAGCCACGAGTACAGAGACCATAGTCCAGGTATGGAACATTGCCAACTGACACAGAGCCACGAGTACAGAGACCATAGTCCAGGTATGGAACATTGCCAACTGACACAGAGCCACGAGTACAGAGACCATAGTCCAGGTATGGAACATTGCCAACTGACACAGAGCCACGAGAGACCATAGTCCAGGTATGGAACATTGCCAACTGACACAGAGCAGAGCCACGAGTACAGAGACCATAGTCCAGGTATGGAACATTGCCAACTGACACAGAGCAGAGCCACGAGTACAGAGACCATAGTCCAGGTATGGAACATTGCCAACTGACACAGAGCAGAGCCACGAGTACAGAGACCATAGTCCAGGTATGGAACATTGCCAACTGACACAGAGCAGAGCCACGAGTACAGAGACCATAGTCCAGGTATGGAACAGACACGGCTGTGATAGCACCAGCGCAGACAACCTTAACTGTGGTGTCAGTGAGCTCGTTCCCGAAAATATTGACACGGCCTGGTATCCAGAACAACTGGATAGAAATGATTGGCCCATTTTTCTTTATCTTACAGTTTGTAATATCGACAAGAACAGAGTTAGAACTAAAGTGAAGCGTCCCCAGGGCTGTAGAGAGCTAAGCGAGTCGGTATAAATAGTACTGCAAAGTTTCTGCATGATCTAGGGCAAGAAAAATGGTACATTTTGGTAGTGAACACAGAAACTATAGAGGGATCCTGTGTAAAACTACTGAACCACAACACACCATTGAAAGAGCCCACATCGTCACCTGATTTCGAACCATCCATATAAATGGTTTCTCTGACTGACGTTTTTCAAAGTGACCATGAAAGGAAACCCAGGCCCGTTTTTGAGCCTTCTATACCATGTGGCCGACGGGATTCGAGGACGCCGTGGAAAAGGTATCAGTGAGCAGCTGCCACACAGTCGTCAATGGATGGATTACAGACGATGGAAGGATCAAGTTCTAAGATAGCAGTGAAAAATACCTAGTTGGTCCAGTCCAGCTTCCGCTGAAACATGCGGGTTGGTGGCATAAACCACGGCCAATCTCCTTCAACATGATAGGAGAATGATCACTGCTCTGTGGATCATGGGCCACTGTCAACCCTCCAAGAAAATTGAAAGGGAGCACATAGAGATCAATAGTAGTAAGAGACTGACAAGATGCATGAAAATATAAAAGACAATATTGAAGAGAGAAAGCTTGTGATCTGAGAGCATATGATCAATATCAGCACTACCCCAGAAGGAATTATGTCAATTAAAGTCCCCTATGATTGAAAAGAGAAATGATAACTGTTCAATGAAAGCGACAAGGTATAATTGATTATATATCTCTCCAGGAGACAGGTAGAGAGTACAAACAGTGATAGTACGACCCAAGGAAACACGGATGTTCACTGCCTCCAAGGGTGTAACGAATGGCAAAGATAGGACCGGCACGTGCTTGTCGACCTGCATGCCAACCCTCCATGCACTTGGCCATCACACAACCTGTCATTCTGGTACAAATAAAACTGCCACAATATGACTGTACTGGCAGTTTCCTGTAAGAAGAAACACACAGGATGATAAGTACCACAATTTTAACGGATCCACATTAGAACGGAAACCTCGACAGTTCCACTGTATCAATTCGGCCATGTTAACTTAGGTGCAGAAGAACTGGGAGTAGAGCATTTCTGTTTTGCTTAGTTTTTGTTCATAGATTGAGGTATCCATATAGAAAGAAAAATTTCAGTACCCCCTGACTCCACTTATCATGGAGCCCTATAAGGGGACGCACTACAATGTCAAACAAGGTCATTCCACCAACACCAGGGTTTTGTGAGCACGAAACCCAAACACTAGCATAAGACACAAAGTCCACAACACCCGTTAAGAACGTCCGACACTGGTACTAAATTGACTCTAGTCCAAAAAGTTCAGCTGTAAAGCATCCCAAGGCCGTGCGTTTACAGGAATTCAGAACCAAAGTGGCGTTTTGAGGGTGGACCTTTCAAACACCAAAATCGTCTTCTTCCCATCACAACTAATCACGCGCTGCAAACACGTGGGTGGATGTCCAGTTTTCAGAGGAGGTAAACTGAAAGTACAGAACCTTTTCTGGAAGGCCTCCTCATCACGTACAGGAATCCACCTCGAGAAGAACTCTTCTATAAATAAACTGAGACAACTAACTTAACTTCCTTTTTTCCTGTAGTCTGTATTTCTAGTATGGTTGTGATATAGTCATTATTAAACACTATATGAAGTTCAAGCCACCACTGAACAACGATAACCATTTCATTCTTTGGATTAAGTACATTCCATTATTAAAATTGAGCATAAACCTCTATCAGGTTTAAAATAACGATAAATAAAGTAGAAAAATACACAATAATTCAACGTTCGTAACTAACTAGCAACACTGCAAGTTGGATATAACAAATATTTTAAAGAACATACTCGTTCAGAAGTTTGACATTTATTGTACTTATTTCTTCTACAATGATATCAAACAGTTTCACCACCTTTTCACTGATATATCTTTTTGATCTTATGTTAGTAACACGAAACCATATTAGGGTGAACTCAAAAGTCTTAGATTTAATATAATTAGGATTTTTACTGTGTAATACATTTCCTGTCGAGCCTGCAATTGCTTTTAAAAGAAATCAGAAGACCTGAGGATGCCACAATATGGTTCATAAAACTTTATTGGTAGCTTTTGTAAAATGCACCATTATTTGGGTACTTTATGATTACTTGTTTCATACGAATATCATACACATAATCATTCAAAAAAAGATGAAAATTATAAAGAGATCAAAAATTTACTTATAGAAAATAACCAGTTGATAATTTTATTCTCATCGTGTTTTTTTCTTTTTAATGTTCTTCATTAATGGATGTGGTTTGAATTTCGCACAAAGCTACTCGAGGGCTATCTGCGCTAGTCGTCCCTAATTTAGCAGTGTAAGACTAGAGGAAAGGCAACTAGTCATCACCACCCACCGCCAACTCTTGAGCTACTCTTTTAGAAACGAATAGCAAAATTGACGCTCACATAATAACACCCTTATGGCTAAAGAGTTGAGTATGTTTGATGCGACGGGGATTCGAACCCGCGACCTTCCAATTACGTGATAAGTGCCTTAACCACCTGGCCAGTGGGTGGGTGATAATATCTTCTTTCAAAATTTTAAATGTTTTGAAGTAAACGTAATATAAAGTTTCTTTAATCAACTTCATGTCTTGCATTAATGAACCTAAATACAAATCGAATAGATATAAAAAGTGTATGTTATTTATGGTTTGTTTACGCTAAATATAAAACATTTTATTAAAATATATTATTTATAGTTTATTTATAACAAGTATAAATTTGTACTTTATCATTTTATAAATAGTATGTAGTAACATTATCTACTCTTTCAAATAAATAGGAATAAAATAACATATTATATATGTAAAAACAGCTGGTATGGATAGAGAAAGCAGTATGTAGAGGAGCGAACAACGTTTCGACCTTCTTCGGTCATCGTCAGGTTCGCAAAGAAAGGGGTAACTGACCGATAGCTGACCACATGTTTGAAGGCGGTTGTGTAATTGAGTGTAGGAATGTAGAGGGCGTGCTTAGATGTTAGATTATATTTATTAATATAGGCATAAAGGTGTTTCTTTGTATTGGTTTATTTTGGGCTTGAGCTGTTGTATAAGTAAGGCTACTTTAATTTTATGTTTGTTTATGTTTGTTTCTTTATTTAGTATTTGAGTGTTTTCTATGGTTATGTTGTGTTTATTTGATTTGCAGTGTTCGAAAACGTGTGAAGGTGACATTTATGTTCTTTGAATCTGGTTTCAATTTTTCTACTTGTTTCTCCAATATAGAAGTCGTGGCAGTTATCACATTGTATTCTATAAATAATGTTGGTGTAGTGTTTGTCAGTGTAGTTTTTACATAGTATAGACCTCAGTTTTGTGCCTGGTTTTTGAATAAATTTGGTATTAACTGGAATGTCATATTTTGTTACTAGTTTTTCCCAAATGTGTTATTTTTCTGCTGATGTCAGGAATATATGGTATGCAGCAGTATATGGTTTCATGATTTTTTGATTCGTGAGCTGTATTTACTTTAGGTGGTTGATTTTGCTTTCTGTCTTGGTGTGTGCGTATAATGTTTTCTACGGTTTGTGAAGGAAACTTATTGATGTTGATGAAGTATTGTTTTATTTTGTGTAATTCATCGTTAATTTTATCTGGTGAGCATTGTTTTATGGCTGTGTTTATTTAGTGTCTTAGTATATTGAGTTTTTGTTTTGTTTCACGTGCTGAGTCCCAAGGAATGTATAGTCCAGTATGGGTGATTTTTCGGTGGATTTCTGTTTTGAATTGTGTGTCGGTTCTTGTAATTTTGAGGTTAAATAATGACATTTGATTGCTTTCTTCCTGTTCACATGTGAAGTTAATGTTGGGATGTATAAAGTTAATGTGATTGAAAAAATTAAGTGTGTGTTCTGTAGATTTGAATCCCTCAACCGTGTCATCTACATATCTGTACCAGTATAGTGGTGGATGTAATGCTGTGTTAATTGCTTGTGTTTCAACTTGTGTCATAAAAATATTGGCTAGAACTGGTGATACTGGGTTGCCCATCCTTAGACCATTTGTTTGTACATAGTTGTGGTTGTTGAACATGAAGTTTGTCTTCATCGTGGTGAATTCGTTTTTCACAAATATAATTTTCTCTACAAGTAGGTTTTCTCGTAACCATGGATAAAATAACATAGTAACAATTGCCGTAGTACATAAATTGCTCGGTAGATGGCAATACCAAATTGACATGAATGTTTTGGTTGATGTTACGCAGTATTTGAAACTCATGCTTTCAGTCTCAACAAGTTAAGCGATGTGATTATCTTCCTTAATGCCCTGGTTACTAATGTTCACCATCACCAGGTCCTACACAACACATCTCTCAGTTTGAGAAGTTAACCAACTTAACTACACCCTAAATTCAACTAGGAATATTTATGCTCAGTTAATTTCCTTACTAGACAGTTCTGTAGTTGAACACAAGAGCACTGTAAAACACAACTTACCAGACCTGCTAATCACTGCTTAAAAGTATGTGATATTATGTCTAACTCCAAATTTTGTCGCGAGTCATCGTCCTTTATCGGGAAGATTTGCACTTCAGAATGTTGGAATCTGTTGCCATTACGATTAGAAAAGTAACAGAGAAGCAGAAGATAATGGTTCTGTCGCTAGAAATGTGTCCAGCTGCTAATAAAATGCTAAGAAAAGAAGATAACATGAATTATTATATTTTAAAGGTTATGGCGTAGGACTATTATCCAAACATGTAAATACTTGAAAATTTACTTCGAATAACTACAGTGCTCGGGTTATGGTATAGTGTTTAAAAACAATAATCATGCAGTGCTCGGGTTATGGTATAGTGTTTAAAAACAATAATCATGCAGTGCTCGGGTTATGGTATAGTGTTTAAAAACAATAATCATACAGTGCTCGGGTTATGGTATAGTGTTTAAAAACAATAATCATACAGTGCTCGGGTTATGGTATAGTGTTTAAAAACAATAATCATACAGTGCTCGGGTTGTGGTATAGTGTTTAAAAACAATAATCATACAGTGCTCGGGTTATGGTATAGTGTTTAAAAACAATAATCATACAGTGCTCGGGTTATGGTATAGTGTTTAAAAACAATAATCATACAGTGCTCGGGTTATGATATAGTGTTTAAAAACAATAATCATACAGTGCTCGGGTTATATACAGTGTTTAAAACAATAATCATACAGTGCTCGGGTTATGGTATAGTGTTTAAAACAATAATCATACAGTGCTCGGTTATGGTATAGTGTTTAAAACAATAATCATACAGTGCTCGGGTTATGGTATAGTGTTTAAAAACAATAATCATACAGTGCTCGGGTTGTGGTATAGTGTTTAAAAACAATAATCACACAGTGCTCGGGTTATGATATAGTGTTTAAAAACAATACTCATATTTTTTTCGTTTTTTTTGACATTATTTTACTTGGGCTTATATTTCAATTACATTTTACGGTGTGATGTTAGTGTTAGTTTCTTTGTTATCACGGCTGTTTTCCTATTGCTAATCAAATTAATGATAATTTTACACCACGTTGTTTGTTTGTTTTAAAGCACAAATCTACGCAATGCTTTGTCCTTCGGTTGTCCACCTTGGGTATTGAAATCCTATTTTTTAGCTTCATAAGCCTTTTTGCCCTTTGGGCTATCCGGGAAGGAAAACAGAATTATTCTTTGCGTTAAAATTTGTTGATTATTGCAACTAATTAAATATGGATACAGCCTTTGTGTGTGTGTGTGTGTGTATGTGTTTCCATATAGTAACGCCACATCGGGACAGCGGACAAATGTAAATAGAACAGTACTGATAATAAAAAAATATAGTTTACTCATGTAATATCTGCTCAGAAATCTCCTTTAACTTTATAAGCTGCTCTTAGGCTCACAGCCAGTAGATGCTGAGATTAAAAAAATTGTTTAAATTACATCTAACATTAAATACAATTATTAGTTTGAAAAGAAATTAAAAGCCTCTAAATTAGATCAGTTACTAAAAGGATATTAACACACCATATTTATGTGTGTTACAGATTTAACACAAAGCTATATAATGGGATTTCTGCTTTCAGTTCACTGCAGGGAATTAGCTTCCCGATTTTAACGTTGCAAAGTAAATAAACCAACCGTACTTTGAACCACCGGATGATTCGCATTTATGTTTAATGAATAGTAAATAAAGCTACGTATATCAGCACCTATTACTATCCGAGCTTGTACAACTACAACTGTAAACCAATTATCATGTCTACATATGATTTGTTTTATAAACTATGAATACAAAAATCGGATTATCGTTGTGTTTCAATCTCCTACGCAGTTTTGAGCTTATGTGGTATCTTAATATAACAATACCAGTCAGCATACAAATCAAATTCCCAGTTTGCCCTTGCTAAAGGAATGTCCACCTTTCGAAAGCTCCCAGGCTGTGGTGTTTTGTATTTTTGTTTAATATTGTTTGTTTGTTTCTGTTTGAATTTCTCGCAAACATCACGGCTATCTGCGTTAGCCATCCCTAATTTAGCAGTGTAAGACTAGAGATAAGGCAACTAGTCATCACCACCAACTCTCGGGCTACTCTTTTACCAACGAATACTGGGATTGACCGTAACATTATAACGCCCCCATTGCTGAGAGGGCGAGCATGTTTGGTGTGACGGAGATTCGAACCTGTGACCCTCAGATTACGAGTCAATTTTGTTTAATAAATACATTATTATTATGATAATATATTTTTCTAACATGAAGAATACATTTCAGAGTAATGATAATTTGTAGCAAACAAAATTGTAATTCTTAAAATTTATTACTTAAACATTCGAATTCATACCAACAATTGGCCCGGCATGGCCTAGCGCGTAAGGCGTGCGACTTGTAATCCGAGGGTCGCGGGTTCGCGCCCGCGTCGCGCTAAACATGCTCGCCCTCCCAGCCGTGGGGGTGTATAATGTGACGGTCAATCCCACTATTCGTTGGACTAGCTGCCTTCCCTCTAGTCTTACACTGCTAAATTAGGGACGGCTAGCACAGATAGCCCTCGAGTAGCTTTGTGCGAAATTTCAAAACAAACATACCAACAATAAACTATTTAATTCATTACTATCTTAAGTTATTGCGTGAAACGTAGAAGCAAATGTTTTATTAGATTAACTTTAAGCGCTCTTAAGATTTACCTCGAATTATTGAATAAAATAAGTAAACTGTAATGAGCGTGCGTGTGTGTTTTTCTTGTAGCAAAGCCACAGCGGGCTATCTGCCGAGCCAACCGAGGGGAATCGAACCCCTGATTTTAGCGTTGTAATTCCGCAGACTTACTTTAATCAAACATTATTTGGTGCAGAAGGAACATTGTCTTGTGAATTATCGTTGGTAAGTAATTCATATAAATATATGAGAAGTGTTTAATATAGAGAAACATTAATTCCAATTCTCTGTTCTTATTCACTCCATGTGAGTTGAAGATATCTTGCCTTTAAAATCAAAAGTCAGTGAAACGGAAAGTACCCTCAGATACGGTGAAAGTACTTTCAGATACGGTAAAAGTACCCTCAGATACGGTAAAAGAATCACCGTTTACTTTGGATGTGAAGTGAAAATGTACATATACAGAACCTACAGTAATATCTATTGTTAGGTCTATTTTATTATTACTTAATACTGAGTTGATTATTAAATGTAAGCCATAACTTCGCGGCAATTGAAATACTCTTTTATTGAATATTTTCTACTTGAAGAGCTAAGGTAACAGCATTGTTTTTAATGAACGTTTATTTATGTTGTTGTTGTTTACGCTTTGCGCAAAGCTCCAGAGGGCTGTCTGCGCTAGACGTTTTATAATTTAGAAGCAATAGACTAGAGAGAAGGAGGCTACTCAATTCGCACTGCTAACACTTTCGTTACACTGTATTAATAAATACTGTGACTGAGCATCACATTATAACGCGCCCACACGCCTTATATGAGTATATTACAACTTTAATAGTCGAGAGTCTCAACCACACAAGTCATGTCTGGCATTTATAATAATACCTAACGGTGTGGTTTAATACTTGGTTTCATTTGTATGGGAAACGCAATCGATTAAACAAAATAAAACTAAACGCAATGCTCTGAAGTAAGTTTTAAAACCATTTCTTAAAGGAAGTAAGCTTTGGTTCTTACAGTATTATACATATGCAGTATCTGGGAGAACTTGAACCATAGATACGTCCTTGTCGGTTATCTCGAGGGTTATCTGTGCTAGCCGTCCCTAATTTAGCACTGTGAGACTAGAGGGAAGGCAACTTCACATCATCACCAACCGCCAACTCTTGGGTTACTTTTTTAACCAACGAATAGTGGGATTGACCGTAACATTTTAACGCCCCCACGGCTGAAAGGGCGATCATGTTTGATGCGACCGGGATTCGAACCCGCGACTCTCAGATTATGAGTGGAACGCCTTAACCCACCTGTCCATGCCGGGCCATGCTTATTGGATGAGAAAATACCATTACATTCAGTATAATGCACTCGCTTACTTCAGCGTATTATTACTTTATCAGCCAACGAGCTCGTGGTTTTCTCAAGCACGAGTTTTAAGTCATCCGTGTTCTTGTCGATATTTCGCTGTCTCTCAAAAAAGTTTAATTTCAAATGCTTCCCCAACAGTTGGTCGACTTGGTAATGCAATATAAAATCAGTGACAGAGTAGAATCACACACACACGCTTAACTTGAAACTTAAAAAGTTAAGTAACACGGTACTACACTGTAACTGGGCTTATAAATAATAGCCTATTGTTATTACCGAAATGGGATATTGTGTTATTGTGACATAAAAGTAAGGTTCGAGGTTTCATATATGCTACTCTAGTCTCATTTATTAGATTATAGGCGGCGTATTTTGTAACGAAAATCTTTTATTTGGATTTATAAGGGCAATTAATAATAGAGTGAAGCAGTGCAGGAAAATAAATAGATTATTATTTTTAATCCTATTTTGTAGATGGAGCCACTAAAAATGCTTTAAAAAAAGGACATTTGTTTCAGCACAAAAAATACCTTTGTATTATTTATTACGAAGCAGAATAATAAAATTGTCACTTTTATTTTTACTATTATTAAATAAAGCAGCATGCTTAAGTTATACAGTATAAGGTACAAATAGTACCTTTAATTCTATATATTAATTGCATTTTTATTTTGATTATGTGATGGATATTTTTCCAATAATGACAAGGTAATATTTAATAAATATTCGATACCATAAGATTTTAACAAATAATATCAGCTTTTAAAAATAATACTATAATTTTTTTTATTTGAAGCTATAGTTGGTATAATATCCGAACATAAAGTACAAAATAATTTTAATAATCTTATGTAATTTGTTTGTTTGTTTGTTTGTTTTTAATTTCGCGCAAAACTACCCGAGGGCTATCTGCGCTAGCCGTCCCTAATTTAGCAGTGTAAGACTAGAGGGAAGGCAGATAGTCATCACCACCCGCTGCCAACTGTTGGGACTACTCTTTTACCAACGAATAGTTAGATTGACCGTCACATTATAACGCCCCCACAGCTGAAAGGGCGAGCATGTTTGGCGCGACGGGGATGCGAACCCGCGACCCTCAGATTACAAGTCGAACGCCTTAACACGCTTGGCGATGCCGGGCCAAATCGTATGTAAAGTGAAAAACGTTTAGATAGGTTTTCATCTTCAGGTTATATCACATGTATTTTATTTGTGTTTCTACTCATTTTAAAAGCATTCACAAAACATATTATGCTGTTGGCGGTTTTTAGGCTAGCGTTTAAACATGTTGTATGATTAATTAGGTTTCAGTTTTCATTTGTTATTTTGTTTTCTCCAGTTTCTAAATATATATGAAGCAAAATCAAGTATTAATTTCTTATGATTTATTATGTAGAAGCCAGAGGAAACGTATTAGTAAAATGATAGTTTTACAGCAACAAACACGTATATGGAAACATGTACTTAGAGTATAATCAACTGATCACGCGAGTGAACGAAGTTAATTTGAAAAGAATTCGAAATACAATAGACTACGATACATCTGATTAAACAAGTAAATTGTAAACAAAACTTATCAAATTCACGATGAAATCAACCACGGACTAACACACAAAATCCACAAGAAATAATGAAACATACGCCTGAGGAAAGATGCTGGAAACATTTTCAATTGACCAAGGCTTATAATTAAAATATTTTGATTATTGACGCTGTAATTAACTTTATCATAACGATTATTCAGAATATGATTGTTATTTTGCTTTTTTCGATGAACGGATAAAGATCCTGATGATTTTTGTAAATTGTACTAATTTTTCACGTCATTTATAGCAAGTTGAACGAAGAGTTCAAAGGCGACAACGACGCCCTCTGATATTTAAATCGTTTATTTTATTCAACTATTAAAGCAGTGGTTACAAAAAAAAGTCTTAATTTATAAATTATTTTTATTAATTTAAAACACCGAGACTTTCTCAATTAAACGTATTACTCAACAGAAGTTCCGACATATCTTTAAGCTAAAACACTTGGTATATAAATTGTGAAGACCGACGTATAGAGTATTAAAAATATATATAAGAGACATAGCTGTAAGTTTACGGACATACTGTGCTAAACTCCGGGGCTCAATTCCCACGATATCCACAGCATATAATCCTGTAATCATAAGAAGTTTTGATCTAAAATTAACAGACGTTTCACAAGGTTCTGTGAATAGAGTAATCACAACTTTACTTTAACTCATGAGAAGTAGATTAGTCCTACATCTACGTATTAAGTGAACAATGCATAACAATTATTAATGTAAAATAATAAAAATTAAATGTAATAGAAAGTCAAAATACTGTGTTATAATGTACTGTGTGTCCGCAATATGGCCAAATTATCACTCAATTTCGCTGGTGTCCGAATAAGAATTACTTGACCATGGTAAAAATTATACTTGAAGCTGGTCCCCCAGTAGCTCAGCGGTATGTCTAAGGACTTACAACGCTAAAATCCGGGTTTTGATACCCGTGGTGGGCAGAGCACAGATAGCCCATTGTGTAGCTTTGTGTTAAATTCAAACTTGAAGCGAACATCTTTGTACGTTTAGTTTAGTTCTAAATCGATAAACTTAGCTGACAATGTGAAATAATTCCTTATGACAACGATAAACATTACAATTATTTGTAATAAATGTAGTAACCGTCCCTGCTAATGAAAGCATTTAATTTTAGTTAAGCAGAAAGCAAAGCAATGAGCTAACAATGCTGTGACTAACACGAGTATCAAAACCCAATTTCTAACATTACCACTTTGCCCTTGGTGTTCTAATGTAAGTAATTTTAAACCCACACACATACACATGAGAGAGAAAGCAAATCTAAACCTCTGACTAATGTATGATTGTTATGAACAAAAATAAGAAACGCTGTACTAACTGAAAGAATCCCTATGGTACAGGCTATAATATAATGTAGAATATTATAGCCTAGCTTTCGGAGGCGACTAAATATGTAGGACCAGCATTGCAGTGGGGATACACCGTCTATAAGTCTTAGCCTCTATTCGCCAGTCTCACATGAAGAAATAAAATAATCAAAGGATTACATATAGAAGTTAGGAGAGCGAGATGTGGGTGCTCAAGCCCTCAACGTCCCACATCCATATCACCCTTCAGTGCTTGCAGACAATTGTCAGAAAGTAAAGAAAAATAAAGTGAAATATTAATAAGGTACTACCACTTAGGGGTAAGTAAGTTAAATGAACTTACTTCTTGAAGTTGCATTCCAGCCCCCATTATGGTGGTAAAACACTAATTAGTAAGTAACCCGGTAGAAAAAAATTATACTAGTACGAAGGGTCCCAACCATTTATCTGAACTAATTAATATAATTCCCAACCACCACCCATTAAATCTGCTATAACTATACATCTTCAGACTCTAAACAAGTTTTTACATCTGATAAGGTGTTCATCCGCATAAAGTAGTGCCACGTTGTTTAAATAACCTTATTAAAAATTAAAAATAGTTGTCAGAGACTTTCAGTAAAATGTATTTAATTTTTATTTATTTATATTTATAACATGCACTTTATATTTATCACATAATATTTTAACAATTTTATTTAGTTTGTTTATTAAAACCATTAAATATTAATTTTGTGTCAACATTTCAACATTAATGATAAAATATTGTAAATTATTACAAATGTTACAATATCTGAATAATTGTGAAGTTATAATGCTTATAACATAAGGGTATGGTACATTACTATTAAAAAAAAGTAAACCTTATATTGTAGAAGTAAAACATTTAGTTTGCTGAAAAATATTTATAAATAATGTACCTCTACACTAGATATTGAAATATTTTCAGTTTTTAATTCTACTTGATAAATAGTTTTAATAGCATTATTCATTTCAGGATCATTTATACTAGCTAAATCATCTATATATCTATATATTAAAGCAAAAATATCTGGTTTTATGTAGTTTTCAATAAACCTGTTCCATATAAATAAAGATATAAATTTGTAACTGGAACTCTTATTTTTGTTTAAAAAACTGGTTATTGATATATGTGTATAATTATTATAAATACAAAAACTATATATACATATATTTTACGTGTATGGAGCTAAATTTTCTTTCTTTCACTTTCATATTCTAAAATAGGTTGAATATGTTGTATTATACAAAAGTTTGTTTTTATATTATTAACATCTGTATTCTTAATTTTATCAAATAAAGTATTAAGTAATTAAATTAATAAATCTAGATATACATATATGTTTAGTTTTAACCTGTGCTGCTAGCTTGCTTTCATCATAAGCTAGTATTAACTCTGATTATTGTTGGAAATTAAACAATACTTATTGACCATAAACTGTTCTAAGATTGAGAGAGCTACACTTAATTTCTATATCGTGTCACTGATAGTCATTCCAGTCTTTAACTACCTTTTTCATGTCGATTTTTACGAGGTATGTTGCAAGTAATACTAACGCGGAATGACCCAGAACAACAGGTAACTTGAGTTAAGGAAAATTAACCAACTTTTCCAGAACCTAAAAAAAAGGGCCCGTTTTTTGAAAAGTACGAACACTAACGTTTTATTATCGATTGCTTTGTTATTATTGAAATAGTTTTATACCAGTATAAGTTTTGATAGATGTATTGTGTGGCAATATCAAGTAAAACCTTAACAGGTACGTAAACTAATGCCTTCAAAACGACTACAAAGCTCTGCCATTGTTTACTAAGATCAAAACTTCTATTGCTTAAGCCTCAAAGCCTTTTATTTCTTCTTTACACTCAATAGACTTACTGATGATAAAGAAAGTTAACATCGTGTCTTTTTTTATAATAGTATCAGAGTATTTGTTAAAATGTAATTTAATATATTTTAGACCACAACTTTATTAAAACTTTAGTTGCAGCTTTCCTGGCACCTATATGATGTTTTGCTTTGTCTAAGACCCCCAGTGGCATAGTGATATTTCTGTAAGCTTATGCTACTAAAAACACATATCCATTCGTGTAGCTTTGTTTATAGCAATAAAAAACAAAATAAAACAAACGTGGTCCGAGTATCGAAGACGGATATTATGTCATCGGACTTTACAGAATAAAAACTGTACAGTAGTTCTGTATGATGTGGTATAAGTTTTAATATAAGCAATGAATCTATATGTATGGTGTTCCATAAAAGTAATAATCTCAGTGTGTAAGTAATAATTCAATCACGTACTAACTTATTTCTAATTCATCTGGATTACTATAAATATTTTATGCGTTTAATTTAACTTTATTGAATTTTTGGGACACCTTAGGTTCATTCATTGTCACAAATCATCACTATATACAGTGTCAAAGCTGTATAAAACTGCAGCCCAAGAATGAAAATTTGGGCAATTATTCATTGAATATTTTATTTACAAAAAATATTATATTTAACTATACCACTATGCATAGCCTTCCTGTAGGAATAGCTACGATAGAATATTTAGTTTTACAATAAATAGAAATGTCTCTGATAATAGATTCGAATCCGTTCGATATCTATGCTTATTAACATCTATTGCTTTAAGTGAACCTGGTGGCAAATAGCAGTAAAGATCTGGTATACATTACTCGCTAGAATTAATGACATCTTTATTTTTGGTTGATTGTTGGTTATTTAAGCACAAGGTGACACAATGGGCTATCGGTGCTCTGCCCACCACGAGTATCGAAACGCGGTTTCTAGCGTTTTAAGTCCACAGATATGCTGCTGTGCCACTGAGGGGCATAGTCACTGACAAAAAAGTATATGTTTTAAACATAGTCGTTGTAAGGTAACATATAATCCCTGTAAATTATTATGAAAAACATCTAAGACAGTAATGATCTCTCGTGTAGTTATGGAAGTAAAACGTTTGTTATTTCTTGGAAACAGACGGTTTTACTTGCTATAATTAAAGAAAAAAGAGAAGGCGACTTGAGATGTTTTTTTTATTATTTAAAAAAGAAAATCAAGTTTTTCTCATTCAGACACAAGTTATCAACATTTATTAGATGTGGAACTGAATTTATTGCATTTATACATTAAATACAAGTTTTGCTCGCTTACGCCATCTGGTGATTAGGTAACTGTCGCCTGGAAATCAAGAAAAACGATGTAAGAAGTTATTCGTAAATTCAGCCCACAGAAACGTAAAAAAATACCTCAAGTGTAATCGAATTTTGGTCGTTACAAGTTTCCGAAATAGAAGAATATAGACATGTGTACACTTATATGAGTAAGTTTTTTTTAATAATTTATTTTGCTGTAGCTTCTATGTTCTAATGTTAGTTAATGTGATGGAGGTTTGAAGACATCGTTGAGCAATAACGGAGAATGTTGTAATTTTTTTTACTGTTTTTATAAATATTTAAATAACACCAGTGTTATTACCTAGCCTCTTTCTACAGGCCGGCCACCATGACCACAAGTGGCCGCAGACGATGAATAATGATTAAAGTAAGGATGACTGGACTTAATTATGTAATAAAATTTTACCTTTTTCTTGTTTCTGGACAGAAAGTTTTATTTCCCAATTGCTTGTGCCTAAATTGAATGGAAAAGACCTATTTTTCTCTTCAAACTTTGCTTTTGTGACGAGGGAACGTATAACGTATGGGAGACTATATTTGATACATGAAAGTGATTTACATTAAAGTCGTAAATCTCAAAAAAAAACTACTCACTTCTAAACATTTTTGTATAACTTTAATATAAATACGTGTAAATCTTGATTCATATGTTGTTTTATTCAGACCTTACGTAAATGAAAATGTGCAAATTTGCCCGTTTTTACGTAGAAAATAGGTTATTTTTAAATTTCATTATCCAGGTCACAAAAGCAAAGTTTGAAGGGAATAATGGCCATTTTCTGTACTTTTACAACATAAGCAATTAAAAAATAACACATACTATCCAGGAACGAAATTTGTGTTACATAGTGTTATGAAACAACTTAGTGCCCAGAAAAGAGTTTTTATTTACATCTTTTATGCGTTATTAATCATAGTTATGTGTGTTTCTTGGTTTATGAAACAATTATATTATTTTTATAAATAGTTAGCCTAGCACGGCCAGGTGGGTTAAGGCTTTCGACTCCTAATCTGCGGGTCGCGGGTTCGAATCCCCGTCGCACCAAACATGTTCGCCTTTCAGCCGCGGGGGCCTTATAATATGACGGTCAATCCCACTATTCGTTGGTAAAAGAGTAGCCCAAGAGTTGGCGGTGGGTGGTGATGATTAGCTGCCTTCCCTCTAGTCTTACACTACTAAATTAGGGACGGCTAGCGCAGATAGCCTTCATGTAGCTTTGCGGGAAATTCAAAACAAAGAATGACCACAAGTGACCGCAGACATGAATTAGGATTAAACTAAAGATGATTGGATTTAATATTCCATAAAAATTCATTTTAGTCAGTTGTATATATATTTTTCATACCGTTTTTTCTCCCATGTTTCGTTAAGTTTCTGGTTGGACTTTCCTCAGTTCTCTTTTGATGCAATTGTCGCAATTATGTTCTTCTTTAATGACATTTTTCACGTCTTAAATTGTATACAGTTATATTACACAAGTAAAAATGTTCAATATTTGAAGTCGTTTCTGTTACATTTTGTTTTTAGTTCGGAATTTCAAAGGTTACTCCTGATTACGTAATTCAAAGGTAATAACGTACATTATACCGACATCTTAAAAATTTTGATAGATTTTTGATTTGGCAAGAAAAAGGAAGGTTTTTGAATAAGCAGATTTCTCTTTACGAAAATATTGTATTATGTAATTTATGTTACATTAAAATAAAAACATGACAAACTTTGTTTTGCTTTAAGAATTTAATTAGCTGCAATTGAAAAATTGTAATTCATTTACTATAATTCGTATGCTTTGGTAAATTATATGACATTTAAAGAAATAATTTAAGATAAAGAATGAATTTACATAAATTTCAATCTAAAATTCTGAAAAAAAAATCCATTTTAAGCATGTAATGTAAAACATGAAACATTTTCGGAGAAATGTTTCCTTTTTAATCACCACTTTGTTCAAGTACTTAATAACTTAAGTGTAAACTGTGCAGTGTTTCCAAATACTACAATGAAGTACAAGCTATTGTAAATAAATTGTTAAGCCTTATTGAAATAAAATGATTTATATAACATTAAGAGAAAGGGTAATTGAGTTAAATTTTTAATCCAGTGAAAAATCTATATTTAATTTGTATTACTAACTCTTAATGACAAAACGTTTTTAAATATTTTATAGCATTTAAAAGGTTCCTCTCAAAGTTGCATCCTGAAAAGGGATTTTTGAAGTCACGACAAAAATATATCAATAAATGAAAAGCCACAATGGACCAAGTATAGCTTGTTTTAATTTATAGAAACAAGCACGTGTTTCGTTTACATGATAAAAAATGATATATACATATGTCAATGTTTACTAACGAACAGGAAATTTATATCTATACTCTCAAATCAAACAATATTTTGAAGTTATATGAAACCTAACAGCTACTATTCATAATATATTTTGGTTATTAGAAATCATGTAAACCTATGGATACATAGAAAGTTAAGCACAGTATAACCTGATAACGTAACGCATTAATTAGCCTTCCAGTGACATCGCGGTATGTCTGCGGACTCACGTCGGTAAAATCCGGGTTTCTAAAGCCTTGGTGGGCAGAACACAGATAGCCCATTGTGTAACTTTGTACCTAATTACGAACAAACACATTAATACTATTGTAGCAGGAATACACAGGTGTTTTCCATGAATAATGTTGCAAAAGCTGGTTTGACTTTAGGGAGTTATTACCTATGTATTCTTCATTAATTAACAAGAAAATGCTCCATGTCAAAATACTTCGCCAGCCAAGGATTAACATATTTTTAAAGTTCATGAAGCAGGTCTAATTACTGCCAAAATTTTGTCTGGCGTAATTATCAAAATCTTAAATAGTCCTTAAGAGATAAAAGTATCAGATTAAACGTGTCACGTTCATATAAACCTGACTTATTCCAGTTATCGTAATATCAGAGATTATAGGAATTCGAATGGCACACATGTTAAGCCACCAGTCTTCTCTCGATGCGGAATGTATTTCTCATTTCGAAATTATACGCACACACGTGACATTAAGGTTCAGTTTCAGCAGTAACCCGTGTTATAAGATAATGGAGGATTCATTTCTCATTCACGGATGGATTGCATTTATTAGTTGTTTAAAATTAACATTTGTTCTGAACTCACAGCCATTATTTGATGGAAAAATAAATTCAGTGAATATTACAAAATTAAATTTTGTGTATAAACAATCCCTCTTAGTTACCGATTGTAATATTTTGAGCTCAAATTTCAGTGCAATACGGGTTTCAAATTTCCAGCAGTTTTCAGAAGAAGATTATTCGATTAACCACGTCTTCATTAAATATCTATAACTTAGCCTTACATTCAGAAAAAAATTTGTCCCCAAGTAAGCAAGCGGTAAGGTTACAAACTTACAACGTATTTGACTGTTTCTTTTTTGAATTTCACGCAAAGCTACACGAGGGTTATCTGCGCTAGCCGTCCCTAATTTAGCAGTGTAAAACTAGAGGGAAGGCAGCTAGTTATCACCACCCACCAACAACTCTTGGGCTACTATTTTACGAATGAATAGTGGGATTGACCGTCACATTATAATGCCCCAACACCTGAAAGGGCGAGCATGTTTAGTGTGGCAGGATTCGAACCTGCAACCCTTATAATGCCTTAATCACCTCCTCATGCCGGGCCTGCAACATAATAATCCGTAGTTCTATTCCCTGCAGAAAACAGGTGAAAATCCAGTTCGATAGTTTTCCTTTAAAAAAACAACATAATATCTGTTCTAATGTTATTGGTTTTCCATTTCAAATAGAAGAATAGCACTTATCTTGCAATATAGTAACATAAACGTAAAACAAAATATTCGTTATGTTTGTTTTCCGAACAAAACATTTTTTTGTTCCGACTGGCTTTTCATACATTATTCTAGCATCAGTTTTTTACTACTTAACTTATGCAAACAGCTTCATAAGCTAACCCTAAAAATATTATGTTCCGTCTAATTAAGAATAAAACCTAACTTTCATTACATGAGACATTAAGTGTAAAAACTACGTCTTTCACATTACACTGTGTAACACAAATTTTGTTCCTGGATAGTATGTGTTATTTCTTAATTACTTATGTTGTAAAAGTACAGAAAATGGACATTATTCCCTTCAAACTTTGCTTTTGAGAATTGGATAATGAAATTTAGAAATTAACCTATTTTCTATGTTAAAACGGGCAAATTTGCACATTTTTATTTACATAAGATCTAACTAAAACAACAAATGAATCAAGATTTACATGTATTTATACTAAAATTATACAGAAATGTTTAGAAGTGAGTAGTTTTTCGAGATTTGCGACTGCAATATAAATCACTTTCACGTATCAGCCCCCAAATATAATCTCCCATCATGTTTTCGTTATACGCTGCCAGGTCACAAAAGCAAAGTTCGATGAGAAAGATAGGTTTTTTTCCATTTACTTTAGGCATAAGCAACTGGGAAATAACACTTTCTGCCCAGGAACAAGTTTTGTTTGTTTGTTTCTGAATTTCGCACAAAGCTACTCGAGGGCTATCTGTGCTAGCCGTCCCTAATTTAGCAGTGTAAGACTAGAGGGAAGGCAGCTAGTCATCACCACCCACCGCCAACTCTTGGGCTAATCTTTTACCAACGAATACTGGGATTGACCGTTACATTAAAACGCCCCCACGGCTGAAAGGGCGAGCATGTTTGGCGTGACGGGGATGCGAATCCGCGACCCTCAGATTACGAATCGCACTCTTGGCCATGCCGGGCCCCCCAGGAACAAGAAAAAAAATTGTTACCTACTGTTATAGGCGGAATTTGGTGTTTAAATATATGAAAAAAAATCTTACAATAATCTTATGTTTTCCATCGAATTTTCCCCATACAATGGAAGAATATCTACTACAATATCATTTTAAAATAATTGAAATTTATTTATAATACTTTGCATCACACATTCGCCCATAAGATTTACATGACCAATTTTGTGTTAATTTAACTATATATCTTATTTATTATACGTACTGGAGGTTTGGAGTCTGGACTCACAATTTACGGTTTGCTAGTTCAAAATCCATCACTGAATGCACTTGTACTTTCAGCCGTGCGACAGTCACTCTCACTACTCTATTCCAGTTGTCCCAGATTTGGCACTGAGTGCTGCCTGTTACTGCTTTCCATCTAGAATGTCGACACAAAACTAGTGGCTCGGCAAGGCGAGGTTATTAAGGCATTCTAAGGGTCGCAGGTTCGAATCCCGGCCACACTAAACGTGCTCGCCCTTTCAGGTGTTGGGGCGTTATAATGTCACGATCAATTCCATCATTTGTTGTTAAAATTTATCCCAAGGGTTGGCGGTGGGTGGTGATAACTAACTGTCTTCCCTCTAAATCTTACACAACTAAATTAGGGACGACTAGCGTAAATAGCCCTCGTGAATTTATGCGCGAAATTAAAAAAAAAAAGAATATTAGTGTTTGCTATACTCCTGTAACTCTGGTGTAGTTTTCACAATATTTACCAGGAAATACATACAAGGTAGAGAACTGTTTCCTGGTAAATAAATCTTATCCTCTAACACTTGGCTTCAGGAACCTGAGTGGCTAACTTGAGAGCTCATAACGGTAAATGTCTGAATTCAATCTCAGAGATGAGCACAACGCAAATAGCCCACTGTGAAGATATGCTCTCAAACAAACCTTCGGTCATGGTGTCTGTTAACGTATTAATGTTATGTCGAGATAATTAATCTGTTTCCTGTAATGTAAATAGGGTAGCCTAGTTTCTTTCCAAATTTAATTTACACATAACAGATCTAAAACTATTGTTTGTCTATGGCAATAAAAATAATGAATATATATGTAATCCTTGCTAGTCAACCTTTGTAATTAAAACTAATAACGTCTGAGATGCACGACATATATTACTAACTATTGATTCAGATACTTCACCATTAGCCTATTATATAGTTTTTTCTGTCCTAAAAATGTTTCATAACTCTCCTAATATTTTTAAACGACGGCCCGGCATGGCCAAGTGGGTTAAGGCGTTCGACTCGTAATCTGAGGGTCGAGGGTTCGGATTCCTGTCGCACCAAACATGCTCGCCCTTTCAGCCGTGGCGGCGTTATAATGTGACGGCCAATCCCACTATTCGTTGGTAAAAGAGTAGCCCAACAGTTGGCGGTGGGTGGTGATGACTAACCGCCTTCTCACTAGTCTTACACTGCTAAACTAGGGACGGCTAGCGCAGATGGCCCTGGAGTAGCTTTGTGCGAAATTAAATGAAAGAATTTTCTTTTTTTATTGCGTCATGTAAGAAATAACAGAATAAATTGCGTTAAGTTATTTTCTTAGAAAAGAAAAAAATGATGTGTGTGCGTTTTTTATAACACTGGTAAAAAGGAACATGAGGCTTGTCATAAGCAATTTGTTTTTTCACATATCTGTATTGTAGTCTAATTATCCTGTTCTCTTTGCTAACAAAGTGTCAAATGTAAGCTAGCATCCTTAATTTTAATTTCTAGCGCCCTCTTCTGACCAAATTAATAACGAATTTACCATCTTTATCACAGTTGTTATTGAAGTCCACCTAGTGTGACAGCGGTACCTTTACAGACTTACAACATTCGAATTCGCTGTACGATTCCCTGCTGTGGATACAACAGATAGCCCAATGTGGCTTTGCTCTTGTAACAACCAGTCAAACAATCGTATTGAAATCAGTGTCGTGATAATCTCAGGTGTTTCAAACTATACCCTAATTTACAGTGCAGTGTAAAGATGTGTTAAACACCAAGTTTTAAATTTCAGAACTAAACAAACAATTTAATTGCGCATAACAATGACTAATTTTATAATTTTAGACTCGGATGGGGAGGAAGCTAGTAGATATCACGTACTTGGAATACGCTTTTAGACGGAGTTATAGCGTTAGACCATTAATTGCTTAACGCCTTTACTGACTAACATTTTGAAACTACAAGCCTCAAACCATGAATCCTAGGATTTACAGTCCTGGCACACAAAGCACTAAGCTACTCCTGGCCTATTCTTTTATATTTTACATTTTATATATATTCTTTTATATTAGGTTAAATACAAAGCAGCATATACCCACCATGAGTATTGAAACCCGGTTTCTAATGTTTTAACTTTGCAGACATAAGTTATTTTACGCAATAAGAGTCCTTAAAGATAATGTACATCCACAATTACTTATTCATTCAACATTGTATCTTTAATAATTTTAGGCGATCCAGGTAAAATAATTGATACCACCTTTGCAGAATGTAACTAATAGTACCTAAATAATGTGTATTTAACTTGAACATGTTTGCACTGTTTTAATCTAGCGTCATATGTATCCTTTTTTTTTTCTGATACTTTTTCAGTTTATCTCCTTATATACTAGATACATAGACGGTGTCTATTTTTTGCTCGATTTCTTCATCTATTTACTTACTTCACCACTCCGACTTAACATGTTTCCGTCTCAAACATATCCTTCCGCAGTTACTTTAGAATTATATTTGCTTTAACTCTAATTGCTTCCTTCTTATGAACTACTTCTTTGGAACTCTTATGTAATGAATGTAGTTTAGCTCAATGCTAAACACTTTCTATTTACCAGCCTAAATAATAATAGTATTAAAGTTTCGTTCGTGATTATTATTTGAGTTGTTCAACCCAATTGATGTGAAAAATACACGTTCCATGACATAGGTAACTTCAATTTCTCTCCTTCATAAATGAAGATTTTCTCATTGATCAAACGTATTTTTCTCTGTTTATTTACATATAATGTTTTTTTTGTGCGTTTTTTCTCAGATTCCAAAGTTGACAATGTTTTCGCTACAATTCAACACCAACTGTACTGATTACTGTAAGTAAAACAGAGAAACGAATCTTTTTCAAGTTTTAATTTACAATAAACTTTTACTGGTATTTTATCATTCTAACATTGTTGTTTTACAAGATATGAATTTCCTTTCCAAAATGAATCCGCCAGGTGGGTTAAGGCGTTCAACTCGTAATCTGAGGGTCGCGAGTTCGAATCCCCGTTGCATCAAACATGCTCGCCCTTTCAGCAGAGGGAATGTTATAATATAAAAGTCAATCCCACTATTCGTTGATAAAAAGAGTAATCGAAGAGTTGGCGGTGAATGTTGATGACTAGTTGCCTTCTCTCTAGTCTTACACTGCTAAATTAGGAACGGCTAGCACAGATAGCCTTCGAGTAGCTTTGTGCGAAATTCAAAAACAAACAAACAAATTATGTCATTAGATAAACAAAATCCTTCATCGCAGGACTCATTTCATCTCATTGAGCATAATTTTAACATTTCCCTAAAAAAAAGGAAGACCGTGCCTTGTTAGTACAGTTAAAAATAAATCGTTTTTCAAATGACCTCTAGAACTTTCTCAGGACAAGTGATTCAAGAAATCCACAACTTTATGAATTTCCCAAAGTTCGTAAATCTAGTATATTTCTACGGTCCATTGTCTCTGCCAACAGATTCCACAGTTAAGTTAGATATATTGTTTGTTTATTTTGAATTTCGCACAAACCTACGCCAGAGCTATCCGCGCTCGCCGTCCCTAATTTAGCAGTATAAGACTACAGGGAAGGCAGCTAGCCATCACCTCCCACGCCAACTCTAGGACTACACTTTTACCAACGAATAGTGGGATTGACAGTAACAGTATAACGCGCCTATGGCTAAAAGACATGGTTGGTATGACGGGGAGTCGAATCCGCGAACTTCTGATGACGAGTCAAACGGGCCCACAAATATCTAGTTTTTTTAATTTTCTTTTTGTGCCAACCGCGTTTCTTCATTTGTCAAAATTCAATGGTAAAACATTTCAAAATTGTTCTAATATTTATCAGCTAAAGTTGATATATAAAGTCATAATATTTGACTTGCTTAAAAAGTCAGTTAAAACATCAACTGTATTTTTATAGAAAAGCCACATCGGGCTGTCTGCGGTGTCCACCAAGGAGAATCGTACCCCTTATAATTGTATTGTAAATCCTTAGACTTACCGTTGTTTCAACAGGAGACGAAACGTCAACTCCTGCGAAACATGCGTAAATTGTACTTCAAGAGTTGACCTCATGAATGAAAATAAAAAATTACCTGAGGCACATATAATCAGACCACCTGGTCATTAACGTTTTGTTTTTCCTTACTATCAAGATGTCTGAAACTTGGGTTCATTTGTAAAGGACACACGTATTCACCTTTTCCCAATCTACCATTTGTGATTCTATGTCCGTACAAAAACTTGGTTCGATTTTCTTTCCTCACTAGTGGTTTTCTATCGTTTACTGAGACCACTTCACTTTAATGTGTATCTTTACATCTACATTTAAGGAAAGTCGTTGACTAGATCTGTACTCAGCAATCGTGTATCTCGTAAATAAAATATGAGATTCTTCGTTTCTGAAGATTGTTGTATTTCTATCTCGATCCCTTTATTTATTATCTACAAGCACAATTTTCAGAGTTTCGAACACTGAAACAAGGAGAATTACTGACATATTACTCCTTCAGTACCAGCCAAGACCAATTTTTACATAATTTCCTTGGTTTCTTTCCGTCCTGTTAGCCACAACCAAATTCACTCCCTAATGCAAAGACATGACGTTCTGGAAAGTTTTGTCAACATGTTTGTTTGTTTTCTGAATTTCGCATAAAGACTACTCGAGGGCTATCTGCGCTAGCCGTCCCTAATTTAGCAGTGTAAGACTAGAGAGAAGGCAGCTAGTCATCACTACCCACCTCCAACTCTTAGGTTACTCTTTTATCAACGAATAGTTGTATTGACCATCACATTATAACGCCCCCACAGCTGAAAGGGAGAGCATGTTTGGTGTAACGGGGATTCGAACCCGTGACCCTCGTATTACAAGTCGAGTGCCTTAACCCACCTGGTCATGCTGGACCGTGAACTCCAGAAATTTATAAAATAATTTAATTAACTTTTGGTAAGTACAAGGTGAAGTTGTAAAGGTGAAACTATGTTTTATAATAATAAAAACAACAATATGTATCTGAAATACAAAATTCATTTTCCTCTCACATTATTTTTCATAATTTGTAAATCCTTACAGTATGCACTACAAGCGGCCTGGCATCGCCAAGCGCGTAAGGCGTGCGACTCCTAATCCGAGGGTCGCGGGTTCGCACCCGCGTCACGCTAAACATGCTCGCCCTCCCAGCCGTGGGGGTGTATAATGTGACGGTCAATCCCACTATTCGTTGGTAAAAGAGTAGCCCAAGAGTTGGCGGTGGGTGGTGATGACTAGCTGCCTTCCCTCTTGTCTTACACTACTAAATTAGGGACGGCTAGCACAGATAGCTCTCGAGTAGCTTTGTGCGAAATTCCAAAACAAACAATGCACTATAAATCCTGAATGGTGTTATTTGCTTGGCCACTTTTTAACACCTAAATTTTGTGAAGATTGACCAGTGTATTTATCCGCTAGTTTTTAGTATTACTTACGTTACGAGTCCACTCATTATAGTTACTGATTCTAATAATGTCCAGCCACCCGCTAGTACAGCGGTAAGTCTACGGATTTACAACGCTAAAATCAGCGGTGCGATACCTCCCGGTGGGCTTAGTAGATAGCCTGTGTGACTTTGCTACAAAAACAAAACACAAACACAACTAATGTTGCCAAGTTAACCTGGTTGAACGCTGTAACCGTATGTGTGTTCGGAGTTTGTACACTTTTAATAATGGCTTCTTTCGTCACAATGTTTTATTAGTTGTGGAAGTTAACAATGACGCGCTGACACATCACGTTTTTCACTCGTTTATACGAATGTCAATCTGGATTTTATAAAACCGTAAATACGTTTCTCGTTGAACATTAGAAGAATGAAAGAAAGGAAAGAAAACACTTATTTAACACAGCGAGATTTTAAACCTCCAACATGACATACACAAATTTATAAACAGAGAGCTTTATATGTGTACATTTTTAAGGAAAACGAATATTAAATAACTGATGCCAGTAACAAAACCTGTTTCCAGTGAAAAAACTTATGAAGATAAAACTAAAAAAAAACACTCTTTCAAGGTTTATAAACTTAGTGATTTTAATATGAAATAATGTTCTATCTATATCAATCGTTTTGGGTTTCAGAAAATATTCAGAAAATATTTTATTACTACATAAATTATTAAACAAATTTTACCCACATTTTAAACAGTTTTAAGAAATGAAAGTAATTCTTGCCAAGAATAAATTAATATTTTGATGAACAGTTTTCCGATTGAAATGAGCAAAAATACGGGTTAAAACTTAGATATTTATTGGTTGTAAAAGAATTCCGTAACAGTAGGAGCTATTAACCTCCGCATTTTACGATAATCGAATTAACTGTCTGTCAACATAACTTACATTATATTCAGTTCTTTGCCATTAAAATTTTAATAATTTATTCGTTTAAGGTATTAAGAACAGTTTTCATCATCACATTACTCTAATGCGTTATTATGTTTGTAACGTTTGTGTTTGTTTTGCTGAAGCACAAACATTCTTTGTACGTTATTTGTTAGCCATCATGACTCGGGCCATCCTGCTTTATGTTATCAAAGAATTCGTATTTACATCATCAGTAAAAAAACTCACGTCTCCTGCTTTGCTCATTTCACTGCATGTGGTCCCACGGTCATTTGAGCCTTTCAACAGTTATATTTTTATCCCTCTTCTGAAATGCGTTTTCTAGGCTTGCTATAGATACCAAATGAACGTGTAAAGTATTTTTATATACCGCAAGTCGATTCTGCATTTCAGTTCTAATTTGTTTTCATGCTACGTTTGAAGGAAAAACCTCAGATACCTTCAAGTGCGCTTTTATTATGCGCACATTCTATTTGTGTGTCCGGAAGCTCAAACGTTCGGGGCAATATTTTTAAAACAGTTATTTTCCCACAGTTAAACAATGCCATTGAAATGTTCTCATGTTCCTGTGACACTCAGTCTGTTCCAAGTTTCACTGATCGAGGGTTTTGCACAATGAACTTTGTTTGTACTTTTATGACGTCATTACAAAGATCCATCCATAGTAAGAAAATACTTTATATATCTATATCATTATGGAAACTTACAGTAAGTGATATGCACATAGGATCATATTAAATGGGTAATGGTAACATTATCATAGAAAATAGAAAAGTGAATTTTATGTACAGTACAAAACCATTTTGCATACGACTCTTTCTGCTACCGTTTACCTTATCCATATATAGTGTTTGTCTAAATACTTTGTATTACTTACCAGAATTCAGGAAATTCGTTAACTGTATTTTTATATCATGGTTTTACATACAGTTTATTGTTTGTTTGGTTTGTTTATCTGTTTTTCAATTACACAAAAAAACTACGCGGGATATATCTGTGCTAGTCGTCCCTAATTTAGCAGTGGTTTGGTTTCTTTTGAATTTCGCGCAAAGCTACTTGAGAACTATCTGCGCTAGCCCTCCCTAATTTAACACTGTAAGACTAGAGGGAAGGCAGCTAGTAATCACCACACACCGTCAACTCTTGGATTACGCTTTGGGATCTAATGGGATTGACTGTCACACTATAACGCCCCCACGGTTAAAAGGGCGAGCATGTTTGGTGTGACAGGGATTCGAACTCGCGATTCTCAGATTACGTGTCGAACGCCCTAACCACCTGACCACGCCGGGTCCTGCATACAGTCTCAGTGATATTCATATCAAGATTCAGCTGAGTGAGGGTTACATTGGTTTATTTACACTCAAGATAGCATTTCGCCCTATATTTTATATGCTTGGTATTACTGTTCTTTTAAAAGATGAGTGGTGGTCTCACAAGAGGTGACATTATGAACCAGAACCTTTCTGCACTTGTCAGTCAGCTGCCAAGATTCAGCCCTAAATACGTTTTTGTGAAGATGTTCCTTAGCTATTATACTATTCTCTATTTTGCCACCGAGCAAACAAACTGCTGCTCGTTGTTTGCGAATAATTCGAGCTTAGGTTCATCTAAAAAAGAACATCTTTGTCGAGTTGTTTACGTTGTGGTTCGATTCCCATATCAACCATTTGATTTTATTTCGGTTTTGAAGCAGTCACGTGTCCACTTATGTGTATCTCGTGGTAATGTTGATATCTGCATTTACAGCTAGATGGTTAACAATTTCTGTACTCGGCAGTCGTGTACTTGTAAGAATAATATCCTGAGCTATTTTAACATCAGTTAACAACAGATACCTTCTTCAAAGTATTGAATACAGCTCCAACTGAAAAAATAGAATAATTCTGTAATTTGTTTCGTAGAATATCTTACCAGCCAAAATTGATTTTTATACACTTTAGGACTGGACTTAAACTGCTACTACTGGGCTTAGTATGACTAAATGTACCTTTATAGTGTGACACTTCTTCGTCAATAAAGGACAACCACGCCCAACATGGTCTAGTGAATAATGTGCTGGAATCGTAATCCGAGGGTCGCGGGTTCGAATCCCCATCGCACCAAACATTCTCGCCATTTCAGCTGTGGAGGCGTTATAATGTGACGGTCAATCCCACTATTCGTTGGTAAACGAGTGGCCCAAGAGGTGGCGGTGGGTGGTGATGACTAGCTGCCTTCCCTCTAGTCTTACACTGCTAAATTAGGGACGACTACCACAGATAGCCCTCGAGTACCTTTGCGCGAAATTCAAAAAGAAACAAACAAACAAGTGTTGCAATATTAAGAACAAAAAAATCAAATTTTTTACACAAGTTTCTCGTGTCTACATTTATTATCCGAATACAAGTCGGGAAGGCAGCTTTCATCCAATAATAAAATGTATCTTTATAAAAATGACAAGAACGTGGGAAGAATACGCTGAGAACTGTGGAATGGGTGACAGCTATTTGTTGTAGGAAAGACGAAGGGTGACGTTAAAGTCTTCAGTCCTCAGGTCCTCTAAGCTTTTTTTTTTCTTCTACAACAGATGCCAGTCATGAAAACACTCATCAAACAACCTGTCATAGAATGGATCTAATAATCTTAGTGAATAATCTCATCTTTTTATGACTTTAATATTAGAAATCATTTACGTTATGTGTGAAATAAAAATATTTCACTTATTTAACTATTTACTGATTATATTCCTTGTGACCTTAATCCAAGGTTCCTATTGGAAGGAGGTTTGCCTCTGGTCATTCCTGATTTCTCAGCACGTGGAAGTTCTTTTCATAATTTGTTTTCCTTATTGTGTCATTATATCAAACTGGACAGTTAGTAAACTAATAAAGATAATGATACTGGACATGTCAAATACACATTAATGAAGTGAATGAAACCTACATTGCTAGACTTTGTAACCAGATTAACTTAGTTAGCTGGACGAATAGTATAGTAACTTTAATTTCTGTAGTGTAAATTGGTGTATAAAAGACACTAATACAAGGAATTAATGTCATTATAACACCAAAATGTTGTTCTAATTTAATTAAACACTCAATGTTTCGCTTTATAGCTTTTAAAGGAAGGTTCACTAAAACACAGACGACAACTGACAGTACGAAGATTCAAACATTAATTACTGGTTTCGTATTAACTTACAATCGTCTTTAGTAATTAATTCCTCTACAGCATAACATATTGCTTTTCAAAACATTTCATAAAATGACGTCAGTATTGTCATTTACCTGGTTCGGAATCTTATAAAGTGTAACATTAACAGGAGAAAGAAGAACAGGACTTGGGGGGAACACGTTGTAGGTGCAGGATTTTTATGAAGCTATCCTTTTACTGGTAAAGCAACGTGAATTTGATAAATTGTTATTTTTTAAAATTTAAATACACTTTCTCTGCTGTTTGTTTGATAGCTCATTGTTTGTGTAGCTTTGTAATCAACTACAAACAAATCTATTGCCCTTTTATTTCTAAAAAATCGACTTTTATTTTATGGTTTTGATTAAACTTGTGTGTTGTTTTTATCGCACTTATTTGTAATGTTTGTTTTACAGATACGAAAACATTTTTAACGTACCTACACAGCATTCTCTGAAAATGAATGTTTATTTTTTATATTTCCTAGTAATATAAACAATAATACAATTTGCAAGTAATTTTTATTCGTGGCATAGCGACTCATTGAATAGATTATTTTTGGCTCATGATTCCTTCTCTTTGATCGATCTGAGATTTCATTACAGCCGAGGCTATTTAGTATTCCCTCTTGTTACTCTTTCCCAGTCTAGCCGTGGAGATTGTTTTATGAAACGAACATGTCTGAGATTTTATTGATATAAAAATAATAATTTCAATTAGCATTAATTCGTGTATTATTAGCGTTAATAAATTACTAAGATAATTTTAAACCAGTTGTTGCTGTTTTATTTTAAAGTTTACAAATTTACAAAGAAATATTGATAATGCTTAAGTTTGTACGCACCATTTCCACTAATTCTACACTGTTTAACTATATCTTTTAAAAACAATATTAAAATTCTACAAGAAATTATTGTAAAATATTATTATTTTATGCGTCATTAAATATAAGTATTCGTAAAGACACCAACGTGTATTACATATATGTAGTTCTTTAATCAAAAGGGAAATTGCTTATGCCTATATTAAGTAAATAAGATAAAACACTAACGTTTGAATCAACTATCAGCAAGTCATATCTTTGCTCTATTCATTTTTTCTTGAAGGAGTTCGAAATTATCGCCTTCTCGTAACTGATACGTTTTTTCTTCATTATCGTAATTGCAAAATCATAAGAAACGTAATAGGGATAATAAGTAATAAACTTATCGAGCATAACCTCATAAAGCCAACCGTTGATAGGCTGAAGTTAAATTTCGTTCATCAATATCTTAACAGAAACAGTTTGTTTTTACTGAACACCGTCCTCCAAATATCAAACTCCGCTGTATTATTCTACACTTTTATAGCACCTTATAAAATTTATTAAATGATTAAGAAAAATGTCCCTGTTACAGACTACAAAAAAAGTAATGGAATGTACGTAAATTATTGAAGCCGCTAAAGTGTGACGTAGTCGTTGTATTGTACGCGGGAATTATCCAATTATCATATATAAGTGGCTCGGCATGGCCAGGTTATTAAGGTGCTCGACTCGTAATCCGAGGGTCGCTTGTTCGAGTCCCCGTCACACCAGACATGTTCGTCTTTTCAGCTGTGGGGGCGTTATAAAGTGACGGTCAATCCCACTATTCGTTGGTAGCCCAAGAGTTGGCGGTGGATGGTGATGACTAGCTGCCTTCCCTCTAGTTTTACACTGCTAAATTAGGGACGGCTAGCGCAAATAATCTTCGTGTAGCTTTGCGCGAAATTCAAAAAACTAAACCAAATCGTATATAAAAAATGGTTTTGTTATTAGTAAGCGACATCGAAACGTTTGAAAGATAGTGCCAGAAAGGAACAGTCAGGCATAAATATAAACCAGTACTAATAGTGTTGATTTCCGCAATTAAATTTTGATATAGTTTCCCAAAGCCGTCTTAAATGTCATTTGTGTAACAAATAATTTTTTTTCTTACATAAGATATTGAACACTGCAATACTGAACATAAAATAATTAATTTCTATTCGTCACAGGATTAGTATTATATCGCTAATTATTATGTGGCTTCACAATGGAATTTTAATTAATAATTCTAGAAACAGAATAATTATTTCACTGCCTGCCGTGCAATTGAAAATATCCAAAGAATATGTTCGTTCTTGCTTTAGTGTACCCCTTAATGGCACAGCGAGAAGTTTGCGAACTTACAACGCTAGAAATACGGTTTCGATACTTGTATGCACAGCACAGATAGCTCATTGTGTAGCTTTGTGCTTCACTATAAGTAAATACATAGTTTTAGTGGAAATTACTTACTGGTCTATTTGTATTTTGTGCTTTCTAAAATCGAATCCTGAATTTTAGGGTTAAAAGCCTTGAAGCTTGTTGCTGAGGCAACAGAAAACACCACACACACATTGGTTCATTACGTGCTAATAACATTGAATATTCGATTCGGAATTATACTATAGTATAATTTGAAGAGAGGTTTTGAAATAGTAATAAAAAAAACGTTCGTTGAATTATTAGACATTTCTTTAAAATATGCTATAAATTTAAATAACGGTCTCTTGGAAAAAAGAACGTGGCTAATCAGTGACTAGTGTTTGTTTCTTTTGTTTCTTCTGAACACTAGTCGTTACAAGAAAAATAGAAGCAAGGTTTAGTATTCTGGTTTTAGAAGTATGCGTAAAAGAATTATTGTGATCTGATGTCCCTTGAGGAGAGAGAGAGAGTCAAACCATTACAGTGTACTGTTTTCATTAGGACAGAGAGGAAAATATAGGAGCAGCTGCCAGAAGTTATGTTGAAGATCTCAGACGTTGTTCTGATAAAATATTTAACTCTTCCTTGTTCTACTACTAGAAGTATTCTGAATCAAATAACACGAGGTAACGTTGATTTCATTTCTCCTCTGACTTCTAAATGAAAAAGAGCCTCTGAACTAAGCCTTCGAATCTAGTTTAATTACATTAGTAAATAGAATCCAGGAATATATAGGGAAACATAATTGAATTTTCCGTTATATCTACAAATGCAATTTTGGTATCTCTTGCATTGAACCAAGTGGTTCATATTTTGTTTCTTTTATTTTTCTTCTTGTTATCCGTTATCAAAACTATTTGAATATTATTTTGTGTAAATCAAGCAGTATATAGCTTTACGATCCTTTTGTGAGAGAAAATAATATTGTTTAAAACTAGGAAATTACGAAACAAGATACTCGTTCGAAATGTCTTAACTTGACAGAATGATGTTAGAGATTCCAGAATCAAAATTTAGTAATTACTAATTAATGCGGCTGGCCTTGGTCTATATTTCGCGTTGTCGAAATGAGAGTGAATGTCCGTGGTTTGCATCCCGTTGCCGTAAAATCGAGCTCTGTTTTTTGGAACCCTGGTTGCTCTATAACAGTGACGGTCCAACCCCACCACCCCATTAAGGTTTGGTTTGTTTTGTATTAAGCACAAAACTACACATTGAACTATCTTTGCACATATCGAGTAAGGAAACAGGACTTTTTTTTTTTCCAACATAAGCCCTTAGACTTGTCGCTCTGCCACAGATGGAATAAAGATTTACTATGTGTTTGTTTATTTTTTTTACCACAAAACTACATAAAGCACTAAATGCTCTGTTCATCTAGCTGTCTATCTGCTTCCTTATAAGCTCAACAATAAAGAGACTAGCACAGCGTAGCCTTGCGTAGTTTAATGTGAATTTGTGAAATAAACAAGCAATAATTATAAACAATATACATCAATAAACAGAAATACTTATTATATATTTTCAAGGAAACCAAAGTCATCAGTGTCACTTTGAAATAAATAAATATATTGACAAATTAAGATAAATCATGTAATTATTCATGTGTACTCATTTAGCAAAAGAAAAAATGTTTTCCATGAAAAACGTCCAACCGATTCTTAGTACAAAAATTCTGTTTCATGAAATTAATATTTTCTTTCACTGAGATAAAGAATTTTTTCACTTATTTGGCGCCTTATCTTATGATATATTAAGTATTAACATAAACTGATGCACACAATTTGTATACATGTGTCGCAAAAAGAATCACCTCTGTAACTTTTATTTCTTGTTCGTTCGTTTATCTATCACAACCATCCGTAGATTCTTATAAGTGGTTGATTGAGTTTTAGTGTCGGAACAATTATTCACTGAGCCTGTTTAACCTAAAGTTTGGCATGATAAGCTTTAGTTAACCGCTCGCCAGTTTGATAAAAATAAGTTTAATGAAGACACGTAGCATCTGTAACACGTAACTTTTTTTGTTTCGGAATTTCGCACAAAGCTACTCGAGGACTATCTGTGCTAGCCGTCCCTAATTTAGCAGTGTAAGACTAGAGGGAAGGCAGCTAGTCATCACCACCCACCGCTAACTCTTGGGCTACTCTTTTACCAACGAATAGTGGGATTGACCGTACATTATAACGCCCCACAGCTGGAAGGGCGAGCATGTTTTAGCGCGACTCGGGCGCGAACCCGCGACCCTCAGATTACGAAGTGCACGCCATAACGCGCTAGGCCATGCCAGGTCCCCGTAACGCGTAGCAGCTGTACTAGAATATTTACTTTATGCTAAACAGTCTGATTAGACTTCTGTTTTAATTATTTCTCTATTATCAACGAAAACTTTCTCTTATTTTCAGAGAATGAAATAATAGCTGCGCCATTATAATACATTATCGCATGTTTAACAATTCAATTCTATTACGTTTTCAAATAGTAACATGATTTTAAAAAATACCATATTTATTTGAACATTAAAATATTTCTAATTCTTTCATAGTTTGTATGTTTGTTTCGGAATTTCGCACAAAGCTACTCGAGGACTATCTGTACTAGCCGTCCCTAATTTAGCAGTGTAAGACTAGAGGGAAGGCAGCTAGTCATCACCACCCACCGCTAACTCTTGGGCTACTCTTTTACCAACGAATAGTGGGATTGACCGTAACATTATAACGCCCCACAGCTGGAAGGGCGAGCATGTTTTGTCGCGACTCGGGCGCGAACCCGCGACCCTCAGATTACGAAGTGCACGCCATAACGCGCTAGGCCATGCCAGGTCCCCGTAACGCGTAGCAGCTGTACTAGAATATTTACTTTATGCTAAACAGTCTGATTAGACTTCTGTTTTAATTATTCCTCTATTATCAACGAAAACTTTCTCTTATTTTCAGAGAATGAAATAATAGCTGCGCCATTATAATACATTATCGCATGTTTAACTATTCAATTCTATTACGTTTTCAAATAGTAACATGATTTTAAAAAATACCATATTTATTTGAACATTAAAATATTTCTAATTCTTTCATAGTTTGTATGTTTGTTTTGAATTTCGCACAAAGCTACTCGAGGGCTATCTGTGCTAGCCATCCTTAATTTAGCAGTGTGAGACTAGAGGGAAAGCAGCTAGTTATCACCGCTAACTCTTGGGCTACTCTTTTACCAACGAATAGTGGGATTGACCGTCACACTATAACGTCACCACGGCTAAAAGGGCGGGCATGTTTGGTGCGACCGGGATTCGAACCCGCGACCCTCAGATTACGAGTCGCACGCCTTAACGCGCTTGGCTATTTCTAAATCTTTCATGGAAAAAGTTTGTACTTCGATAGTGTTGAAAATTTAAAATTAGATGGAACTTAAATGTTAATTTTTCATAAATAAAGTTATGAGGTCATTGTGAGTCTTTTTTGTTTGTCTCTTGTTGGGCAAAAAGCTACATAATGAGCTATCTGTGCTATACCCATCACGATTTCTCGCGTTATAAGTCTGAGGCTTACCGCTGACCCACCTCTGGATGCTTTATGGTACATTAAGGAAGTGTGTAGGTTTTAATACCAACACATAAATAATCTATTTAATATATATGTATGTAGAGGGAGATAATACTAATAACAGTGAAATAAAACAAAATTAAAAGGAAGGACTGTGTTATAAAGAGTAACTCCAAACCTCTGACTAATGTTACTGTGTTATAAAGAGTAACTCCAAACCTCTGTCTAATGTTACTGTGTTATAAAGAGTAACTCCAAACCTCTGACTAATGTTACTGTGTTATAAAGAGTAACTCCAAACCTCTGACTAATGTTACTGTGTTATAAAGAGTAACTCCAAACTTCTGACTAATGTTACTGTGTTATAAAGAGTATCTCCAAACCTCTGACTAATGTTACTGTGTTATAAAGAGTAACTCCAAACCTCTGACTAATGTTACTGTGTTATAAAGAGTAACTCCAAACCTCTGACTAATGTTACTGTGTTATAAAGAGTAACTCTAAACCTCTAACTAATGTTACTGTGTTTTAAAGAGTAACTCCAAACCTCTGACTAATGTTACTGTGTCATAAAGAGTAACTCCAAACCTCTGACTAATGTTACTGTGTTATAAAGAGTAACTCCAAACCTCTGACTAATGTTACTGTGTTATAAAGAGTAACTCCAAACCTCTGACTAATGTTACTGTGTTATAAAGAGTAACTCCAAATCTCTGACTAATGTTACTGTGTTATAAAGAGTAACCCCAAACCTCTGACTAATGTTACTGTGTTATAAAGAGTAACTCCAAACCTCTGACTAATGTTACTGTGTTATAAAGAGTAATTCCAAACCTCTGACTAATGTTACTGTGTTATAAAGAGTAACTCCAAACCTCTGAGTAATGTTACTGTGTTATAAAGAGTAACTCCAAACCTCTGACTAATGTTACTGTGTTATAAAGAGTAATTCCAAATCTCTGACTAATGTTACTGTGTTATAAAGAGTAACTCCAAACTTCTGACTAATGTTATTGCGTTATAAAGAGTAACTCCAAACTTCTGACTAATGTTACTGCGTTATAAAGAGTAACTCCAAACCTCTGACTAATGTTACTGCGTTATAAAGAGTAACTCCAAACCTCTGACTAATGTTACTGTGTTATAAAGAGTAACTCCAAACCTCTGACTAATGTTACTGTGTTATAAAGAGTAACTCTAAACCTCTAACTAATGTTACTGTGTTTTAAAGAGTAACTCCAAACCTCTGACTAATGTTACTGTGTCATAAAGAGTAACTCCAAACCTCTGACTAATGTTACTGTGTTATAAAGAGTAACTCCAAACCTCTGACTAATGTTACTGTGTTATAAAGAGTAACTCCAAACCTCTGACTAATGTTACTGTGTTATAAAGAGTAACTCCAAATCTCTGACTAATGTTACTGTGTTATAAAGAGTAACCCCAAACCTCTGACTAATGTTACTGTGTTATAAAGAGTAATTCCAAACCTCTGACTAATGTTACTGTGTTATAAAGAGTAACTCCAAACCTCTGAGTAATGTTACTGTGTTATAAAGAGTAACTCCAAACTTCTGACTAATGTTACTGTGTTATAAAGAGTATCTCCAAACCTCTGACTAATGTTACTGTGTTATAAAGAGTAATTCCAAACCTCTGACTAATGTTACTGTGTTATAAAGAGTAACTCCAAACTTCTGACTAATGTTACTGCGTTATAAAGAGTAACTCCAAACTTCTGACTAATGTTACTGCGTTATAAAGAGTAACTCCAAACCTCTGACTAATGTTACTGTGTTATAAAGAGTAACTTCAAACTTCTGACTAATGTTACTCTCTTGTAAACAAAAAAAAAAGCCGAAACAAATAAAAAACTACACAGGTTATAATGTTGAATGAAAATATACCCTAGATTCTAGAGGTGACTGAAGAAGACCCAACATTATGGTAGCTATACACCGTACCTCAGTCTTAACTGCCAATCGCCAGTCTCACATGAAAAATAATCAAATAATAAAAATCATCAAAAGAATCAAACTAGAAATAAGATTGGTGCCCAAGTCCACAACATGGCACACCTGTATCACCCTTCACTACCTGCACATTGCACACCTGTATCACCCTTCACTACCTGCACATTGCACACCTGTATCACCCTTCACTACCTGCACATTGCACACCTGTATCACCCTTCACTACCTGCACATTGCACACCTATATCACCCTTCACTACCTGCACATTGCACACCTATATCACCCTTCACTACCTGCACATTGCACACGTATATCACCCTTCACTACCTGCACATTGCACACCTATATCACCCTTCAATACCTGCACATTGCACACGTATATCACCCTTCACTACCTGCACATTGCACACCTGTATCACCCTTCACTACCTGCACATTGCACACCTGTATCACCCTTCACTACCTGCACATTGCACACCTATATCACCCTTCACTACCTGCACATTGCACACCTGTATCACCCTTCACTACCTGCACATTGCACACCTATATCACCCTTCACTACCTGCACATTGCACACCTATATCACCCTTCACTACCTGCACATTGCACACCTATATCACCCTTCACTACCTGCACAAAGCTGCGGTAAAGCGACTGCTCTTGAAAGTAAAGAAGAGGATAGTTTGTTTGTTTATCAATTTTGGGCAAAGCTACACGAGGGCTGTCTGCCCTAACCGTTCTTAATTTAGCAGTGTAAGACTAAAGGGAAGGCAACTAGTCATCACCATCTATCGCTAAGTGTTGGGCTACCTTTTTACCAACGAATAGCGGATTGACCGTGACTATATAACGCCCCCACGGCTGAAAGGATGAGCATGTTTGGTGTGACGGGGATTCTAATCTGCACCCTCAGATTACGAGAGGAGCGCTCTACCCACCTGGCCAGGCTTGAGTCCACATTCACTTGATAATAAAATTAATATATTTAAATGAAATGTGTGCTGTTATTTACAAAAAAGAAAACAAAACTTTAAATACTGTATGCTAACTACTGGATTGAAGCGTTATATCCACAGAAATAAATTTGTTTTGTTTTTGAATTTCGCACAAAGCTACTCGAGGTCTATCTGTGCTAGCCGTCCCTAATTTAGCAGCGTAAGACTAGAGGGAAAGCAGCTAGTCATTACCACCCACCGCCAACTCTTGGGCTACTCTTTTACCAACTAATAGTGAGGTTGAATGTCACATTATAAAGCCCCCACGGCTGAAAGGGCGAGCATGTTTGGCGCGACGGGGATGCGAACCCGCGACCCTCAGGTTACGAGTAGCACGCCTTAACAGAAATATTTTGAAGATTCACACTGTAAACCTAAAGTTACTTTGTCATTCAGTGGTTATTTCGTCATGTTCTTGAACCACGTGTAATAGAAATCTAGTCTGTGAAACATAAGAGTTGAAAATTTTACTAACTGAATTTTAATTTCTTTAAATATACCTTAAAATGAGCATCATTCATAATCTACTGACAAACGTGAATATATAACCATTAATTAACTGAAGTCAAATTCTTCCATGTTTTTCTGAAAATTATCATAGCATCTCTTTTAATAGAGAGAGGCCATCTCTGTGAGGCACTCCTAAGACGGAGACGAACGACCTAAATATATTTAAACTTTGATCAAATCTTTAGCAAATGCAAAATTCACTATATCTTTAAGTATGATCGAACATTTCACAAACTAGGGTACTACAGCAGCTAAATGGTCCTTTTTAGAAACAAATGCAGTGTCCCAAGAGCTTAAAAGCGTTTAAAAAACTGCAGACAGGTTTGAAGTAATGCTGTTAAATCAATACCGACAACATCTGGTAAAGTTCCATAGTTTCGTGATGGCGCTGTCGCTAAAACTACCTCCCGGTTATACCAGTTCTTCTGATCTACGTACTGAATCGTTTTATTATTACACAGAAATCCAAAAATTCACATGTAATGACGAGGGACACCAAGACCTTTTTTCCTAATTTCATTAAAGCACAAGTCCCTGCAGAGTTGTGGGTGTGTGTTTTTTCTTATAGCAAAGCCACATCGGGCTATCTGCTCAGCCCACCGAGGGGAAACGAACCCCTGATTTTAGCGTTGTAAATCCGGAGACATATCGCTGTACTAGCGTGGGGCGACACCTGCAGAGCTGAAAAACAAACAAAATTAGATTTGGAAAACGATGACCAGCTCGTCCTCGAATTCTTCAGTGTGGTATCTCTGAACAAATGATAATTTTTCTGTTACGTTTTAACACTGGTCCCCTTCGATACCATTTTCTCTTTATTGAATAGGAGTTTAACGTGTGTCGTTTACTAAATTACACCAATAACAATTCTAATTACATAGCTTCTCATTTGCTTGTAATATTACTTCACATTAAGCAACAAAAGCTATTAATAATATGCTGTAACGTATCTGCTAACGATCCACCTACAAAAGGCTTACAATCGATTTACTTAATGTTATACGCTTTCTCTATTTTTTTTTACACTACTCTCTGACGTGCGAAAGAAGTTTGAGAATTATATTGATAAACGAATTACGATTACCCACATACTAGTCAATGATACATAAAATAATATACATTCTTTGAAGAAAACTGAAAGAAAGTGACAAGTTGCTAGACTTTGCAACATCCCATAATACTAAGTTTATAGAATGGCAATAAAAATAGCATTTTGTTTAACTTTAGCGGTCTTAGTTGGTCTTGCACGTGTTGGCATGTCATATCTGTGCTAATATTATATCTCTAACGTGGTGATCCATCTTTCGTAAGTCTTTGAAGAATGCTATGTGATAGAGTATGAAGTACACTGACAATAATTACATTAATTAAAAAATATCGTGTTTTCATTTGTTACCTCCATTTTCTGGTGTTTTTACAACAACAACTGCTCTTGATGGCTTTATGTGAGTACAGAATCACTATAGAATAAGTCATTTTGTACTAACGTGGTTTTATCGGTTTATAATAATCAATATTGTTCCTAACTTATTATATTACTGGTCCTACATGGCCAGGTGGTTGAAGCACTCGACTCGTAGTGCAAGGGTCGTGAGTTCGAATCCCCGTTACACCTGACATGCTCGCCCTTTCAGCCGTGGGAGCGTTATTATGTGACGATCAATCCCACTATTCGTTGATAAACGAGTAGCCCAAGAGTTGGCGGTTGATAGTGATGAGCAGCTGTCTTCCGTCTAATCTTACATTGCTAAATTAAGACCGACTAACGCAGGCTGTCCTCCTTTAGCTTTGCGCAAAATTCGAAACAAACCTAACTAGTCATATTACTTGACGACATTTCAATTATCTATTTGCATTTGGACATTATCTGATTTGGAAAAGTTCATACAGCTTTAATAATATTTGTTTCAAAAATTACTGCAGGCCAAACCTTTGTTTTGATTGCTCTAATGGATAACGTTTCACGTATTTATTCCATTCTTGTTGTAACCAGACAGGTCTCGTTCTTTTGAAATGATAGATAAAAATGTGCTTTCAGCGTACCATTGTCTTTGTACAGATCTTTAAAACTGATAGCGGAGATAAAGCCCACATTTGTTATTACATTTTGGTCTGTATTATCCACTGTGGATGCTATAAACTCTCATTGAAGAAAGTATCGATTGATTGCTGACAAATAATTTCAGTTTGCATTAATGTGTACAGAGCACTCTTCCTTTAGCTTTGCTCGTGGCGTTGTTTAAAAGTTGATGTCCTTTTCAGTCTGTTAGATTTGCTACCTTCCTTAAGCGATAGGCTACAGAGGCCACTTTGTGCTAATATTTATCTCATTATTTTTCTGGAGTTAGCATTTACTCCTAACCTTACAGTTAAATTAACGGAAAGATGTTTGATGGGCTGTTATGAATAAAGTTTATAACAAACTCTGAGTTACTTAACATTTATATTTGAAGATTTTGGACTTTTCTTACAAGTTTCACATACTCTCTCTCTTCAGAGTTTTCAAACATCTTTTTCAGACATGAAACTTCGCTTCAGACACTTGAATACAGCAGAGTTTACGAGCCAACTCCTTCACTTTTTAATGTTTTTCATGTCGAATTTCTGTGGTGAATGTAATCCTCGCATTATTCCTGAGAATAGTTTAATTGTCTTTGCTTTTAAAAGCATTATGTTTATTTCTATGGATGACAGTCTATCAGTGCAAACTATAAACATATGACTCTACTCTCATGTGTAACATTTTCGAATGATACAGGTAGCATTATTATATGGTATTGTATTTCATACCAATTTTATAATGTATATCAAGTGTTAAGTGTAGTGTAAGTTTGCTTTTTTGTTTAATTATTTTTTTCTAAACTAGGAACAATTGGTCTATCTCTTATGTCCACTCCGGGAAATCAAACCCAAAATCTTAGTGGGGGGAAACACAGGGTAGGTATTTTAATTACCGTGGGTGTGTACGATATTTCGTTAAACTGTGGTACTTTTAAATACTTATTTTCTATAAAATTTTAAACAGAATAAATTTTAGAGATTTGCACGAGGTGTTTCAAAATCTCATCACATTGCGCACCTAAATATTTTTTACTAGTTAAGTTGCAAGGCTGGGCGCCGTCTTGTGTTTGAAGCTACTGATCTAAGATTCAGTTGTTAAAACACTTCACACGTTCACAAGGATGAGTTATAAAAGTGACAGTCAACTCTGTTACTCTCATCAAAGTGCCAAAGAAAGATTTGGTGAAGGCTCACTGCCTTCCAACTAGAAACGACAAAACATGAATTCTAGATGTCTGTAAATTGGCTATTTAGCCCACGTACGCCTAAGATCATGTTTAGGTTGAAAATTCCTCTAATTTCATAAGCTTACATATTTTTTATGTTCTTTTTCAACCGTGCGAGATAAGTGAACTGTGTATCAGTGAGCAACCTATTACAAGGACCAAAGAACACTGTCTACAACAAAGTATCCTCATTCAGAAATGAAAATGACATATTGATTTACAATGGTGGAAATCTTAAAGAAAGATTCCTGTTAAATATTTTGAAAATGTTGTGTAACAATTCCAAACAGTCATGAACAGATTTTATGGTTCTCAATGTGTTTCTGTTAAAACTTATTTATCCTAGAACAAATGGTCTTTAAGGTATAATTATAAATATTTTTAATTATGGAGTGATTTTATATTTTCCTGTATAAAAACTGGAGTGACAAATAATTCGTACATTCGTAAACACATATTTCACGAAGACGTAAATGGCAGATACTATTAAAATGCAAATGTCGCGAGAAAACGTAATTTATATTTCGCTCTATGAAATTATAACCATCTGCAGTAAGAATTGGCAGAGGGAATATAGGTAATTTAAGACACGTAATAATTAAACAAAGTCAAACGACGCTAGAGTTAAAAAACAATTACAGGCACAAACAACATTGAAACCTATTCTGTTTCATTCTGTTTATTAAATAAAATAAACGCATTTTGTTTCATAAACGTAAATAATATGCCACGTTAGAATTGAATATGCAAGAAGTTATTTTAATTTCAAACTTTTGATCTTAGTGGTATTTATATAAAATAAATAGAACAAACTGTTTGTGATTCACGTCAGAGAATTTTGATATGCTATTAATTTTTAACATTCTTTTCCATAGATTAATTAGCCATTCCAATTTTCTGCAGTTTTCTAGCCTAATTAATCTTTTCCATTCCTTGTTTTAGACATAATAATTATTTCTGTAATGTTGAGTAAAATTTAATAATGTCCTAACCGATACCGTAAAAATATTTATTGCATTAGCGGCGTGTTAAATTTTAAACGTCGTATACCCAATGAGGTAACCTTTGAAATTAAACAAACTAATGAATAATATTTATACTCGACTTTAGTAAAGATGTCCAATTTGCTATCATACAATATTTTTAATTCAAATACCAATGTTCAATTTCACGGAATCTTTTCAACATGAGGGCAGCACGGAAGGTGTAACAAAATATAATCTATAGATTAATTTCGGTATAGTGTTTATTTCTTTGTTTGTCTTTTACTGTGTGGGGAAAGCACTCTGTAAATTAAAATGAAAACACATTTGTTGTTCGTTTAAAATTAAGCACAATGGACTATGTTGTGCTCACCACAGATATCGGAACCCGGTTTTTAGCGGTGTGAGTCCGCAGACATGCCGCTGTGCCCCTGGGGGGCGTATACACATTTCTCAATATGTAGCATTGCCTTAATTAGTTATACAAATAATACGATATTTTACAGTTAATGGATCTGTATTCGGGATCATACAAAGTTTTCTGATTTAAAACTCACTATTTATGAATATCTTTTTTGTTTTTGTTTTTTTTTTTAATTTCGCACAAAGTTACTCGAGGGCTATCTGTGCTAGCCGTCCCTAATTTATAAGTGTAAGACTAGAGGGAAGGCACCTAGTTATCACCACCCACCGCCAACTCTTGGACTACTCTTTTACCAACGAATAGTGGGATTGACCGTAACATTATAACGCCCCCACGGATGAAAGGGCGAGCATGTTTGGGGCGACGGGAATGCGAACCTGCGACCCTCGGATTACGAGTCGCACGCCTTAACGCGCTTGACCATGCCGGGCCATTTATAAATATCTACAGTTACCTATTTCAGGAAATCAATGCATGAAGTCACACGGTCTTATTCGGTTCAATATATCATTCTAAACCATCATACTGTGTTTTATTCTTGAAATAATATCATTCGACGTCATCATACTGTCTTACACTCTGGAAGATATCAATATACACCACACTGCGTTTTGATTTTGGAAAATATCGTATGACGTCATCATACTGTCTTACACATTGGAAGACTACAATATACATCACACTGCGTTTTGTGTTTGGAAAATATCGTATGACGTCATCATACTGTCTTACACATTGGAAGACTACAATATACATCACACTGCGTTTTGTGTTTGGAAAATATCGTATGACGTCATCATACTGTCTTACACATTGGAAGACTACAATATACATCACACTGCGTTTTGTGTTTGGAAAATACCGTATGACGTCATCATGCTGTTTTACACATTGGAAGACTACAATATACATCACACTGCGTTTTGTGTTTGGAAAATATCGTATGACGTCATCATACTGTCTTACACATTGGAAGACTACAATATACATCACACTGCGTTTTGTTTTTGGAAAATATCGTATGACGTCATCATACTGTCTTACACATTGGAAGACTACAATATACATCACACTGCGTTTTGTGTTTGGAAAATATCGTATGACGTCATCATACTGTCTTATGTTCTTGTATACCATCATGCTGTATTTTGTTCTTGAAGATATAATTTTATACCACCATACCGTGTTTAATTATTAATAATATCATTGTACACCATCATGCTGTATTTTTTTTTGCCTGAAGGTTCAAAGTGCACTTTCATACTTTCATCGCTGGTTAAAATAATGAAATTAGTTAACGTACTAATTTGGGTTAATTATGAATGCCATGTGTATCATTGATACCAGTGATGTTTACATTCAACGGAATCACGGGACCAGAGAATATGCGAATTTGTAAAAATATCTTTGTGTTATATTTATACTTACGTCTATTGTAGAACTTGTTTTATTCCAAAAATAATTAAAATTAACAAAAATCTCCGAGCGTATTTTAGTTAATGTGGACGTAAATTGTTTCTTAATTGATTTTTGATTTATCTTAACATGAAGCCCAATTTTCTGTGGTTAACTAGTGTCAGTTAGAGTTTTCTTTGTCATTAAGCTAAAACTATATACTCTTATGGATATTCTTGCCGGAGTGTAGTTGGCATAACGAACTTATTTTAGTGTAAGTGGTGCTTTTAGTGCATTTATTCTGTGCTGAGTACACAACAGCACGAGTCCAGTATTACTTCAATTAATGCTTTTAATAGGCCATTTCAGTCTGGTAGATAAAACAAATTATTACTCGCTGAGATTTCTTGGGAGTACTACTGTCCATATATTGATTGAGTTAGGATATCTATATAGCTATATACAAAAGATATATTTTATTAGCTACCAGAAAAAACGCTTAATAGTAAGCTTACTAAAGAAGGAAGAAAAAAACATTAGTTGGTAATTGTCAGAAGATTCGATATGCCGGTTTGTATTGGCAATTATTACTTAAATATTCATTATAAACTCTGAGAGAAGACTGTCTCATTACCAGTCGAAATAATCGTCGTAGCTACTTGTATTTCTAAAACATGATAATAATATTTGAGCAGAAATTATTCGACACAACAAGTGTCTCTTTTAACATTCATTTCCATTAGTTCTCTGCAAAATTAATTTCAAACGAGACACATATAATATTATAATTTATATTGTGTTAGGCCAGGAGGGTTTAGAAGTTACACTTGTAATCTAAGAGTCGCGGGTTCGAATCCCAGTCACACCAAACGTATTCGCATTTTCAGCCGTGGTGACGTTATAATGTTACGGTTAACCCCACTATTAATTGATAAAAGAGTAGCTTAAGAGTTGGCGGTGTGTGGTGATGACTAGCTGTCTTCCCTCTAGTTTTACGCTGCTAAATTAGGGACGGCTAGCGCAGATAGCCCTCGAGTAGCTTTGCGCGAAATTCAAAAAAAAAAAAAAATTTTATTTTGAATCTTGACCAAGGCGCAGGTACGGAGACCTACGAAGGTCCAATGCTTCGTAAGCTTTCCTCGGTTTTTGGTTGACATAGTTCGGTCTAACTAGCCAATTAGAATGAAATGACGTAACAATAGGAGTTACAAGAGAGAATGAAGATCATCTCGAAGTCTCCACGTTTCAGGCCTGAAAAGCCGAACGAAAATTACATTGGAAGTTTAGCATTAAAAAACATAAATTAACAGTAAAATGAAAACGCCAAGATAAAATTTTGCAACGATAAAAATAATGGAAACTCAATTAAGTTTTTATTTCAATCTTTTTACTTTGAACAACTAAGCTACACTCTCTCTTTCCAGCTGTCTTCTAGCTAACTATATCGTAACAAGAAGGAATTTAAAAAAATACTGTAATAAATGCAAGTGAACGGTGTGCTTACGAGCATAGTAATACATATAATATGTAATTGTAATAATAGTGAGTTATAATTCTATATACGCTTAATAAAAATAATATGAAATAAGGGAGAATACATAAATAGAGCCACAAACAATACGAAGTCATAGTTGAATGGAATGTAACAGAGTATAAGTTAGACATTGTTTGATATTCTATAAAACTTATCGTTTAGAGGAAGGGTATGTAACAGTCGTTTTCTGAAAACAAATAGCAAAAATACGGGAACACAAGTTACTTCTGGTATGTACCTGGTCAATCAAAGAGTTAAAGGAAAAAAAGGGATATTGATAAATTACCCTAAAAGTCTTCCGTTTGACCGTGCTAATGTAATAATTGCTGAGAAACTGCATATAAATATGGAAAACATGCAGGGAGGTAGAATACGATTTGGACATGAAAATATTACATCTCATAGTTTTGCAACTACAGGCTTTCAAAATGCATAGTCGTGAGATATAATATGACCGAACAAGGAGATACAGTGAAATTCCATAATAACATGCTCAGTAGAGCATACTCTAACAACGTAGTTTCTTTGAAGACGAAGTCTCATAATACATAAAATACTACGGAACAAGTCGCACATAAACAAAACTTGAAACACATTATAGACTTTGCAGAGTTTGTTATTATGGTTCTGTAGTATATTTTAGTCCTAATGTATATTTATTTTAATATTGATGTTTATTTCAGTGTAATATATATATATATATATATAAATGCATGTAACGTATTGTTCAATGGTTATTGCGCAAGTCCCACATGTTTTCTAAATTTGTAGAAGATTCCTGAGAGTAAGAATCAACAATGAAACCCTAGCGTATCTTCGAATAGTTTTGTCAGGTAATCTTTCGAGAGTTTCGCCTAAAATTAAAAATCGATGTACCATGGAACAATAAAATATTGTTAGTTTGCTACAGTCATTGTGCTATAAGTCTCGAAAGCTACAATTGTGATAAACACTTATTATTTGGAAAACTACAGATATTTGACCAGAAACGTTAATAGATTTCGAGCATTACGAATTTGAACGAATTAACTTCGGACATTGATGTTTCTAAAAGAACATTAGCTATTTTCGTCAGTGAAGAAATTACGTGTGTCTGTGAATCAGCAAGCTAATTCTACCAATGTGTTAACATAGAATTAATTCGCTTTCCGTGAACAGTCCATAAAATATTCAGTTCCAGACCAGATATAAGAATAAATATTGTAAGTTTGTAAAACTCTTGAATGTGAACCGTTATTTGTTACAACCGTTACAATAAATTTTATTGTTGTTGGTATATAAAAATACATTTGCGTTAATGAAACAAAAATTGTGTGTATCAGTGTTGTTGGCAAATTTCAAAAATTTGATATATTCCGATATTTAATTAACTTCTAAATTAAAAGCAAGATTTCCGGCTGTTTGAGATCGTAAGACGTAACGTACGTAATACAATAAATCGAAAACTTGTTCGAGTGTGTTTTCTTGCAGCAAAGTCACATCGAACTATCTGCTGAGTCCACCGAAACTCGTTCGAGATAAATCATAGTACATAACAAATGAAGCCATGCTTATTTGATGAGAAATTTAATCTCTTAAGTTAATAACTTTATTCAATAACAAAATCGATATATAAAAATTTGCAAGACTTTATTAATGAAGTTAATAATTGACGCAAATCAAATAATTCAGACAACAATTTAAACATAATATCTAAGTACAGTAAGTACACTCACAAGATGTTTTTTTTTTAATTTCTTAAACGTAGTTTGTAATTAGTAAAGGAATTATTCTATTTCCATTAATGGAGATTCATCATTCATCAATAGAGCAACTATTTACCTTTCTCATATTGACTGATAATCGTCGTCAAAATAACCAATCAACAATTCTTTCAGTGTAACATAAAAATGTATTTATAACTGTTTGTTAAGCAAAGAAATCCGACTTCGTTAGACTGTTCAGCTTCGAAAACAAACTCAGAAAGTCCAAGTGTAGGGTTAAAATTATAATTTTCAAATCCGTCGTCCAATTATCTTAGTAGAAACACTGTAAATGACAAACTTATATTTTCTTAGACATTATTTCTTGCGTCACTACCAACTACAGTATTTATAATAAATATTGCATCTATGGAACTCTACAAATGTTAATGTTTCTTACGCTGGTAAGATAAGATTTTTCACAAAACTATAATGATTAACAAGAAACTTTAATAGCAGATTCCTAAGCGTGTTTCCCTTAAAAGCTTGAAATTGGCCAAATTTGAAAAGAATTGAAATGTAGAATAAAATACTTTATGAAATATAAGACTAAATATTGATCAGAGATGTTTAAACTTTTTGTCTTGCATATTTTGAAACAGTTTAAATGTCGTCGTAAGCCACAACGACAGAAAATGTCAATATTGAGCAAAACAGTAGTTCATTTAAAAGTTTTAATTTTTAAATTTGTTGTTTCTGAGTTGATATGCTTTAGAATTATTCAAGAGAAATCAAGAAACAACGAGAAATGAATTTATATTAACCCTATTTAAACTTTCATTAAAAATATGTATTTTTTCTAGCTTTCAGCACTTGCGAACCTTTAGCTCATTCTACAAGAACCGCTTCTCTTTAGTTTGCTATAACACTAAGCACTGATATTGTTACACATAATATTCTTCAAAGTAATAATGAATTGAGTTTCGTTCTTTATAATACAGTCCTGCTGATGCGTAAAGCCGAAACTAAGGTTTTTAACAGGGTTAATTTTTCCCCTTCTAAACCTTAGTATTAATTCCACCTGTTTCCAAGCGAGTAGTTTTCACGAGTTTTCTCGCATTTAGCTTTAAAAGTTATATCAGTTGGAAGAAGACGAAGTATCCGGACATGTTTACCCACGTCTTTCGGAAGCACATTAGGTTGAAACATATGCAAACTCATTCATTTAAAACCATATACACGTTATACATATTCATACATATAAACACGTATGTGTATACATGTATGCAAGTAGATGTATACACTTCATTGGAGATACGATCGTCACTGAAGTCTGGCCGACGAAACTGGAAAACCTGGAGAAAAAGAAATTACGAACTAAAGATTTATTTCTTTTAGTAATATAATATCAGGTAGAGTTTTATTGAAGTAATTATTTATGGATGTAATAGCATAATATAGCATACGAATGTGAAAAACAAACTTCCGGTGTATGTGATTGCATCACTTTTTAGGCCTATTAGTAACATAAATATATACATACAGAATACATTATACAAGTTCTCAAAAATTCTATATCTCAAACAAACACCTTTGTTTCTGTAGATTATAACCCTGCATCTGAATTTTTATTTTCATCAGGTTAAAACATCTTTGATTAAAATTTTACATTTATTTGAAATAAATAATTTGATTAACAAAACAAAACTAGAAATTAGGCTATGGTACCTAAGCTTTATCCCCTGCGGATAGCGAAATTCCACTTTAACATTAAATGACCGAAGAGAGCTCTATAAATACATTCATTTGTTAGAGGTTTATATTAGATGCATATACAGGTTCCAATATGTATGTGTATGTATTAATAGGAATTCGTGAAGGATAATCTTATCTATGCCGAATTTGAATTTAAAACTTAATATAAAGTGAGGATATCCAGTACTCAATTCATCTTGTGAGATGAGGAGGTTATAACCATAGAAGGTTATATCTATAAAGGGTTATATCCACACTGGATAAAGTTACTTTGTCTTTCAGCGACTATTTCGTCACATTATTGAACCACGTGTAATAACATCTAGAATTACCTAATGTGTTTGTATCTCAGTATATTATATGCTTACTTTGTTGTTGTTTTCTGGTAGCTGTTTGTGTTTTAGTATAGCAAAGCCACATTGGGCTATCTGCTGAGCCCACCGAGGGGAATCGAACCCCTGATTTTAGCGTTGTAAATCCGTAGACATACCGCTGTACTAGTGGGGGGCGAGCTGGTATCTAATGGTACAATCATATATACATAACAAACGAATTTTATGTAAACACATGGTCTGCATTTGTAAGAATTACATATTAGTGTGTGTGTTTTTCTTATTAGAAAGATACTTCGGGCTTTCTGCTGTGTCCACCGAGGGGAATCGAACCGCTGATTTTAGCGTTGTAAATCCGAAGGACAGAATTATGTAAAAAAAAATAAATTTAAAGTTACAAGAAGTGCAAGCTAATAGTAAATTAATTAATTTATTAGGCATTGCATTAATTTTATCATGAAACCCAATACTGAATGTAAATAATTAATGTTTTTGTAAAAATATTTATATTTTAGATTTGTAATAAGTTTATACAAATTATTTAATCCATCTTGGGATCTGTAAAACAAACATAAGTTATGGCTTGACGAAAGTCACTTTTTACTTCTCAAAGAGTAGGAAACGTTAAAATATTTCTTTCTGGTTACATTGTTTACAATAAAATAAAACGTGTCATACATAAATGTTATTTGTTATTTTGAATTTCTCGCAAAGCTACACGAGGGCTATCTGCGCTAGCCGTTCATAATTGAGCAGTGTAGAACTAGAGGGAAGGCAGCTAGTCATCACCACCCACCGCTAACTCTTGGGCTACTCTTTTACCAACGAATAATGGAATTGACCGTAACATTATAATGCCCCCACGGCTGAAAGGACGAGCATGTTTGGTGCGACCGGGATTCGAACCAGCGACCCTCGGATTGCGAGTCGAACGCCTTAAAATATATATATATATATATATATATCGAGAGAGAGAAAAAGGATTTATTGTAAACAAATTTACATACCAAACCATTAGTGGGTAAAAAATATTTTACCTCATTACGATTCATATAAAAAAAATTGTTTGCTTGTCGTAGTTTTTCTGCTAAGAAACAGATTTATGAAAATACATCACAAGTGTTGAAACTAATGTCAAACATGAATAATGAGTTGTTTGTCAAACATGTCTTGTATGAAATATTATGAAATATTTTATCCACACCCCTAACATACTTATCGATTATTCACAGAACATTATTTGTGTTTTACAGTATGCTACAAATTACATCAAATATTTTTTTGCAAAGTAGAGGATAACAAATTTCCTACTCTTTCCAAAAATAAAGTTTAATATTAGAAAAAATAAATCATAATATTTGTAACTGCCTACATATCATGTATGTTCTAAAAGGGAAGTCAGAAAATATAAGTACAGGAAGCTAGGTAGATTAACAGTGTCCGATTGCACACAAGATGCTAAAATTGTTTAAATTAAAAAAAAAACTGAGAGAATTGTTTGTTTTTGAATTTCGTGCAAAGCTACATGAGGGTTATCTGCGCTAGCCGTCCCTAATTTAGCAGTGTAAGACTAGAGGGAAGGTAGCTAGTAATCACCACCCACTACCAACTCTTGGGCTACTCTTTTATCAACGAATAATGGGATTGACCGTAATTTATAACGCCCTCACGGCTAAAAGCCGTTGATTGTTGGGACTCCATTCGCCAGCGATTTCTTAACTGTATGGACAGAAGTCCATTTTTGTTCAATGGTACTAGAAACTTGAATATAGAATACCTAAAAACAAATTATCTGGTTCATGTGGTATTGTTGCTGGGGCATTGACTAACGCTTATTTAATAATATTGTTTAAAAAAAGACTGGAAACCATTTTTACAACACATAGAGGAATGTAACAGTGACTACACTGAGCATAATAAGGTTTTTGCATGGTGCTCTGTTGACTACACTGAGCATAATAAGGTTTTTGGGTGGTGCTCTGTTGACTACACTGAGCATAATAAGGTTTTTGGGTGGTGCTCTGTAAGTGTAGGTTTCCAATGATCGAATATGGGTCTGGAGATGTGTAGACGAACTATTTAATATGACTGTGATCAATCCATTATTTTTGCTTTTAGTGGGTTACATTTCTAACATTAGTATTAGCACCAATTTATCTGGACGAGTCCTCCGGAGGGGAAGCGATAATTCTACGGATTTACATCGATCAAATCAAGAGTTCGATTTCTCTCGGTGGACACAGCAGATAGCGCGATATGGCTCTGCTATAGTAAAACGCACATATACTGTCTGCATGAGTAAATATGTCATTAGTTATTAACGTATTTTTAACACTGTTCACAAATCACGAAAGAATTTGTTTGTTTTTTTGTTCTCGTTGGAATGACCCACCTATAACCAAAATCTTAGCTGTATATTAGATAGAGACTAATATTGGTTCATCTTTCTGTTAATTTTCAGTGCAAATATCAAAACTTTTAAAAATTGGTTTTCTTTGTTCATTTACTGATTCGGTGTTAGCTTCGATCAATAACTATTGTGTCTTCCCAGTATCTCATTCATTCAAGGACAAACACAGATCAATATTATGTCTATCCAGTACCTGAAATATGCAAAATAAAACTATCTAAACTGAAGTTATATTAATAATATAATCCCGACACTGTGCTTCTTTACCGGCGGATGAAGAAACCTGGTTTACAACTACTGATATAAACTGTCATCAACTCCGTAGCGCCCCCTACATCTTATAAGACAAACAAAAACTATAATAATTGCGCTAACTTTCTAGCTGCTTTTTACCAACAAGTTTCTTTGTAGACTGACGTTATAATCTTAAGTTCAGAACCTAAATATTGTAATTTTATAACTGCTTTTATTTCAGTTTTTGTTTTAAAATAAAAGAAGTTCGTCTAATAATCCAAATGGGTGACACTTACACTTACTTCCCTCTGGAAGTCCCTCTTCCCTCATGTTGAACTTTAGTGTCGCATACTCAGTGGGAGCTTCTTTCCTAAACGTGGCCAGTCTTTCACTGTTAGGTAAGGCTAAATCGGCATATACTAAGCTTTCATTAGTATTTGTTGTAGCAGCCTGAAAGTAGAATATTTATGTTATGTGTAATTACTTGAAAATTTGGTTTAATGTTACACAGTATTAGGTTACATCAGATGTTAATCTTTTCGGTTATAATAGAAAAATGATTCTTCGTTAAACATGCTTTGTAAACAACGCATTGTGTTTCAAGAAAAATTATATCCTTTTATTAAAATTCTAAACACAAAACTATTTTTTTTACATAATAATTTTGTGGCATTTTCAGCTGCAAGATACTTCTATGAATTCTTCGTGCGTTGACTATTCACACGCTAATTGTTTGCGTTGTCACTTAAACTTTTCATTTAGAATACATAAACATATAAAGTAACGTCTGATTATGCACATTAGATATATTCTCAACACCGTTTGTACGAAGTTTCAAGTAATTATACAGTTCCGAAACAATGGTTTCTACAAAACAATGGAAGCCTCGGAGGTATTTTTATCCGTATATACTACTGTTAATTGCAAGTATAAACATTTAAACAGAAAAAAAAAAATTATCAGAATTAATACTATATTCACTACTATCCATTGCAACAATAAAAGGTTCTGAGCTGTGAACCACGCACCTTTCTACTAACATCCTTAATATGCGCTGCACACCTAAAGGTAACAATTATATAGCTCCGAGAAACAAAAACCACTAGAGAAATTAAACATAGTTTCATCCATTTATAACATGAATAATTCAACCCGATTCCTTTATTACAAAATCTGATTATCAAACTTTGTAAGTTTGTGCGCTAAATAAGTTGTAGTAAGTTTTCAGACCGGGACTGAAAATTAAGCAAATGTCGTTCATATAAAGGAAAAACTCTGAGTTATCTTTTTATGGCCTAACACGACTAGATCCATAACCGAATAGCAGGATTACATTATATATAACACAACTATATTTTATTAATGCCACATTGTTGTGTAACGCCACGTCTCGCATCCGAGAACCTGGAATCCCATATTCGATATTTCAACCAGCAGGGCACGCTTGAGTTCATTGAATGACACTGTTCATTATTTCAATTTAAATTTGTTAGAATGTGCCACTGAAGAACATCACACAAGAATAACGTACGTGCATTCAGCATTTATCCGCTAAGCAATAAATAGTGTTCGGTGTTAAAACAAACTATCCAAGTATCAGAATCAGAAAAAACGGTTTCAATTTTGAAGTCCATGTTTTTAATAATAAAACTTAGTAAAAACAAAAAATATAATTTACTAATTCGAGTTTCATTTCTTTTACATAATTGCGTAAAAATATTCGCTTTTTATCTTCTCAAAGCTGCAATCTACTTGTTTGACATGTTACCACCAACCTTTGTATTGGTTGTTTCTCCCACGGAATTACCATTACACTCTTCTTTCACATCAGTGTTGTCCTGGTTACCTCCAGAGGCCGGCAAAGCATTTTGACTTTCATTCGTTAGTCCAGTAGAAGATGAAATGTTAGGGTTTGAAACAGTTTTAGTGAGAGAATTACTAAATGTATTTATGGTACATCTGTGATGACGTGGATAATTTGATCGACTGTGAACTTGGGTTTGAGAGGGTAATGTACTGGTCGAAATAGCAGGTGATGTCGGACTAGCATCTGGCCCAGGGATATTCTCATAAACATGCACTAGGTCTTCTGATAACTTTGTGCGCATGCGCACAGCAGGAATGGGGGTTTTATTAGGCTGAAACATATTAAACAAGCAAGCAAAAATCAAAAGTTTGAACAAGGAACACAAAGGAAAATAATAGTGATAGAACGAGCAAAACACAACTCAGAAACTTAAAAACTGACGAAATCGATTTGTAAAAAAATTAAAAACAAATATCGTTCATATTGCCTGGTGTGAAATACCATGCTTGGAAAATAAAGTAAATGAAATGAATGAAAATAATACTTAAATAAAATACAGAAATATAGTTAAAACAGTTAAAAAAAATTATACGGCTATAATAAATAAAAACATTCAGAAAAGAATACGGTTTTCAGAAAAGAATACGGTTTTAGGGTCTTACTTTTTTCTACGTATCTCAAATTCCTGAAGAACTGAAATCACAGATTATTACATTAATTTTATAGATAAATATATTTAACAGTAATAAAGCACAAATAAGCCAAACGTAATGTTTATTAAAATATTTTAGAGGGTTTTATCCAAACAATATTTTTTTTGTTGACACCAAAGTTGTGTTTCTTTCGTTGATGTTTGCGCAATGCTACACAGTAGAAATCTGTGCTAGTCGTCCCTACTTTTGAAGCTATAGATTGGTTTAGTTTGTTTTGAGTTTCGCGCAAAGCTACACGAGGACTATCTGGGCTAGCCGTCACTAATTTAGCAGTATAAGACTAGAGGGAAGGCAACTAGTAATCACCATCCACCGCCAACTCTTGGGCTACTCTTACCAACAAATAATGGGATTGACCGTCACATTATAATGCTCCCATGGCTAATGTAAGGCGAATATGTTTGGTGTGACGGGAATTGGATTCGAACCCGCGACCCTTAGATTACGAGTCGAGTGCCTTAACCACCTGGCCATGCCGGGCAGAAGGTATAACCAACTAGTTAACAACACACACTGCTAACTCTTGTTAGACAGAACAGTAAGAACTAAGTTATTGCGGCCTAAAGTACAGAACACAACTTATGTTTACAACAACGGGACACGAACCAGGATTATAAGCTCTACAGTCCATCACGTTATCCACTGAACCGTGCTTGGCTGTGTGAGGAAATACAACGTATAGTAACCATGTCCACACAGTTGTTTATGTAATTTTTAGTAGCAAATTCTAATGTTGTTTAAAATTGTCCCGATACGTTAGCAGTTAATTTACGGACTTCCAACGCTGAAATCTGAGGCTCGATTCGCAATGGTGGACATAATGCAGATATCCAACAGTGTAGCTTTGCTCTGAGACAACGAACAACGACTATATATTCTTAGAGTGCTCGTGTTCCATATTGATAAACATACTAAGGTCAGTGTAGTTGCGTAAAATAACATCACTGATTCAAACAATATACATACCCCTCTGGGAAATATTTGTGAAAATACCATGTTTTCATACATCGGTCTGTATCTCCTTTCGAACCCTGTTTGTCCGTTTTCTGAACTTTGGTAAAATGTCTTTCTTTTTGAAGGACTATTAGTATCTGTAATATGAAAAGATAAATTATCTAAATTTAGATTAAATTAGAACAGTTACGGACTGAAGAGGTATAATAGGGTGATTTTATTTCAAGAGAAAGAGAAACTTTAATAGTACAAATAATAAAGTAATGAAAATAAAATTATTTATGTGAATTATCGTTCTATTTGCCAAATATTTAAATCCGTACCAAATTACATTGAAAACTTTTCCAAAATTTGAATTTAAAACAACTAATATTATTATGCAATAAATAAGACTGTGTTCCACATTATAACATAACAGAAAAACTTGTACCTTAGATTTTATACAATTGGTAGCTGAAGCACACTGGGCCACGCTTTCGAGCTCCAACTAGATAAGTGTTTTACACTAAACTTACATAATATAAGAATGTACAAATCTCTTGCCCAGAATGTTTAAATTGTTGTCAAACATGGTATAAAAATATGTTCAGTACTACAATATTAGGAGAGAATATAATAAAAAACTATAGTATTGATATTTTTGGTTATTCTTTCCTGTGTAGGAATCGTAAACTTTAGTATTTCTGGGTAGAAATAAAGAGGCAAAGAATAGAAGTAAAAACTGTAATGTGACATAAGGTTCAATAATCAATCTTTGGAGAAGGTTACAGAGAATCAGTAAAAACTGTAATGTGACATAAGGTTCAATAATAGACACTAGTAAAAGGAAACATAGAGAGTTGAATGTGTTACACAAAACTATTTAAGTCATATAAAAACAGCCATAGACAGTTGCAATGAAACAGCACATATTGGAATGACATTTTGACATTGCTTTTTACTTTGTAGGTAGTGAGATGTCACCGAAAAATCAACAGCTTTCGAAAGAGTACTTCAGAGTTCAGAGGTCAAGTATCATATAGACGTGTTCAGATCAGGGATTTGGAATTTCCAAGACGAGGATATCTCTTGTACTTAATAACGTTTAAAAAACAAACGATTGAGGATCAACTTGGGGTAACAGAACGACCCATAAAAATACCTAGACTAATTTGTACTATTGTAAGCACAGTGTGGCGTCTTGAAACAGGTAATAATCCACAAATGAAAAGGTCATACAAGAGAGCCGTCCATGTGGCCCAAGCAACAGTACGCAATGTAATCTAGAAGAGTCTCCATCTGGAAAAGCGTCACAGGTTTTTTCCATGACATATCCATTCAGAATTTGGATATGTCAAGTAGCAGGAGAATGAAACGGTTATGTTATTTCACATGATTACATAGCGATCAAATAGTCGAACGCAGTGCCTATCCATTTTATGCGATTAGACCTTATAAACTGGCGCTAAGAAATCGTCGTCCTTACACAGTAAAATGATTATTGAAAGCAAACAGGGATGATTGACGTGCTTTGGACGTGAAAGATTTACTACGGACTCTTTTGCAATATAAATTACACTGCGGACTATCAAGGTACAACAATTGACAGATAAAGCATAGCGGGTATGACGACATGAACAGTAACGACATGGCGAGGCCTCTAAAATCGTTTCATTGTAATGTACCTCGTTTTTGTGTAAATTACAATACGCCACGAGAAGTAGAACAAGTTTCAGTTTTGTATCTGTTCATATAAACCACTTGCAGAAAGACAAGCTAACGTTATGATGGATATATATCCACACCAAATATATCTTCACGAAATGTTTTACGTTTCATAAAATTAAACATGTATTTGCATGATTCATTCAAACATTTTATTAATTTAACCAGATATCACTTTAACAAAGATATCCACAAGGCATATAAAGACATATTCTTAGTAATGTTGCTTTGTGTTGTTGGTGTTAAACAAAACAATCATACAATTTTTAACCCTGCGATTACTTATTTTCTCTCAGTGATAATACAAATAACCCAGGCAACTTTATAGGTTGTGTGTCCTTTATAAAATAGCTCTAAAATGTAAATTTATTATGTATATTTTTTCAAATACGTAATGATTAAACAACTGTCGTGATCCAGTATAATTCCTTCTGATTCATCAACATACTGCAAGCTCTTTACTAATCTCTTGCGAACATAAGGAAAGAAGTTAGAAGAGGTGAAGGCGCTGGGGTTAATAAAAAAAACATGTAACACTTCCTTAAGGCATATACGTAACAAGTAACAAAAGCTAGAGACAGTTTGATATACGTCATAGCGTAACCTAACTTACCTGCAATCGTCCTTCGACGCCTTCGGGAATCTTCGACCCTCTTGAAACTGACCACTACACAACAGAAGCAAAACAAGGCATGCAAAAGCAGCATCCAGTGCAGACATGTTGGATTACAGATACATTCTGTTAAACAGTTTAGTGCTATATGCAATAATCAAATTATAGAGTGGAAGCCGCGACTATTTCATAATTATTGGTGTACTAGTTTCGTTTAGCATGTGGACGTTACACATAAAGCATATACACTGAATAAAAACAAATAAAATATATATATAAAACATCAGATAATAACACGATTTCATTTAGCAAGCATGCAACTGCAGAAATAATCAAAAGCAAAATAATAAATATTATTTTTTTTTCAAATAATAGTGAAATTTTGCTATCCTTAAACGTGAGTAGAAATATTACTTTTTGTCTTCCAAATGTGGTTTGATTTCCATTTTCTAAATACGCTTTGTTTAGGAAGAATAAAAGTATTCAATAATACAGTTATCCAGCTCTTAAATTTTATTTAGCAAGATATGTATGACAAATATTTTTCCAAAATATTTATTGCAAATTAAAAGTTTATTTGGAAATACATATAAATTTTTACTTGAAATTACTACCAAACATTTGTCCACAGTACTAATACCCCATCTATAGTTAAGGTTATTGTGTTGTATCAAAAAAATAATCTTTTTTATTTTAATTAAAGCAAACTAAATACCTGAAGTGTAAGCTTACCAAACATGTTTAACTTACAACTTACTACCTTATAAGTTAGATATTACATCTTCAAAATGTCTGTGTAGATTGTCTCTCATATAGAATGTTACCAACTGATTTATTTACTTTGTGTACATAAAAGTACTTCAGTGACGTTTCTAGATTCATTTTTTGAGTCCCCCGGCTGAGACAGCAGTAAGTTTTTGGACATATAACGCTAAAATCAGGCGCTCGATTCCTTTCGATGGACGCACCAGATAATTATTGTTTGTTATTTCGCATAAAGCTACACAAAGAGCCATCATTGTTCTTGTCACTTCTGGTATCGAAAGCTGGTTTCTGACAGTAAAGTACGCAAACGTACTACTGTATTACTTACTATAAGAAAAAATACATTTATTGAGAAAACTAATGAGTACATTCACTTTTCACACTTCCACATTTCATCTGGTGTTTCATAATCTCGATAAGCTATTTAAAAGCCATTTTTAAAAGAATCTTACAAGAAATGTTTCCCTTGTTCTTAGGCGTGTACTTCAGGTAAGTAAGTACGATTTGTGTATGTATAGACAAAAACTCTGATACAACGACACGAGAGTCTGATTTATCAGAAATTTAGATTCCAGAATACGCATAGAAACAGAGTCTCTAGCTGACGGCCTCTTAAGGTCGTCATGACTAAGGAAGTCTAAACGTCATTTCTTGATGACGAGAAATTCACTTGAAATAAAACAAAACGTATCTCAGAACGGCTGGTATGGGTATTGACACTTTTATTGATAAGGAGAGAACAACGTTTCGACCTTCTTTGGTCATCTTCAGGTTAAGAAAGAGAGAGTTTGATTGTAACCGTTGACGGACACATGACTTAGGGACGAGAGTATAAACAGGTACGGGAATGTAGGGGGCGTTGCAGTTGAATGTTAGGTTATTAATTAGTATAGGTATAAAGGTGTTACTTTATATTGGTTTAATTTTGATTTTAGTTCCTGTATAAGTAGAGCTTCTTTGATTTTACGTTTGTTTATATTTGTTTCCCTACTTAATATCTGGGTGTTTCCTCTTGTTATGTTGTGTTTATTTGATTTGTAGTGTTCAAAAATGTGTGAAGGTGTTTTTGTGTTCTTTTAATCTAGTTTCAATTTTTCTGCTTGTTTCTCCAATATAGAAGTCGTGGCAGTTATTGCATTGTATCTTATAAAATTATGTTGGTGTTGTATTTGTCAGTGTAATTTTTACATATTATGTACTTTAGTTTTGGAATAAATTTGGTAGTTACTGATATGTAAAATGGCAACTAGATTCAAAGAACAAAAACACACACACACACACCTTCACACATTTTTGAACACTTGAAATAAAATAAATGCAACATAAAAATAGAAAACACCTAGGTACTCAGTAGGGACATAAATATATAACACCTAGGTACTCAGTAGGGACATAAATATATAACACCTAGGTACTCAGTAGGGACACACATATATAACACCTAAGTTCTCAGTAGGGACACAAATATATAACACCTAGGTACTCTGTAGGGACACAAACATATAACACCTAGGTATTCAGTAGGGACACAAATATATAACACCTAGGTACTCAGTAGGGACACAAATATAAACAAACGCAAAATAAAAGTAGTTCTACTTTTGCAGCAACTAAAACCAAAATTAAACCAATATAAAGGAACATCTTTATACCTATACTAATTAATAACCTAACATCCAACTGCAACGCCTCCTACAATCCCGTACCCGTTTATACTCTCGTCCCTAACACGTGTCCATCAACGGTCACAATCAAATTCTCTCTTTCTTAACCTGAAGATGACCTGGGAAGGTCAAAACGTTGTCCTCTCCTTATCAATAAAATTGCTAATACCGATACGAAACGTCATTTATTTAGTGTTCTTAAATAAAAGTTTTCAATACCCATAACTATTTGTCTGTTCGGAAATAAGCACAAAGTTAAAACATGGGCTATATGTGCTCTGCCCACCACCAGTACCACCTCAACTGTCTCCAGTGTATATATACTTACTTCAAGGGAGTTTTGCATCAGCACTAAAAACGTAAGGCTTGATATCAAACAAAAAGTCAAAATGCAAAAAGAAATAAAATATTAACTACAGTTTAACATTTACTATTCTTCAGATTTAGGCCCGGCATGGCGAAGCGCGTTAAGGTGTGCGACTCGTAATCCGAGGGTCGCGGGTTCGCATCCCCGTCGCGCCAAAGATGGTCGCCCTTTCAGCCGTGGGGGCGTTATAATGTGACGGTCAATCCCACTATTCGTTGGTAAAAGAGTAGCCCAAGAGTTGGCGGTGGGTGGTGATGACTAGCTGCTAAATTAGGGACGGCTAGCACAGATAGCCCTCGAGTAGCTTTGTGCGAAATTAAAAAACAAACAAACAAAATTCTTCAGATAATATAAAATTACGGTAAATAACGTTAATGTGTGAGAAATTAGACTTCATTCACCTGACTTCACACCCGCTCCCCCAGTGGCACAGCGGTATGTTTACAGACTTACAACACTAAAAACCAGGCTCCGATATCATTGGTGGGCAGAGCACATACAGCCCATTCTGTAGGTTTGTGCTTATTACATACAAACAAAATTCACACTGATATGTGAAAAAGATTGAACAATAACGTAGTTGCTAGAAAAACACGTGCGTTCAAGGAATCTCGTTAGAAGCGAGTAAAACCTTTCTTCTTTAGGGACAAACTGGGTATCAGTTGAGTTAGATATTGAGATAGCCTTCAGTGGAACTGAATAAAATAAGAAAAAGGTTATTCATTTATTTTGTATATTCAGTATATTTTGTTTTTAGTTTTGCTTATTTACCTCCGATGCTATGCTCAACAGCTGCGTAACAATTGGCTTTAACAAATAAGGTAGAGATAAAGAAACGGAGGAGAGAAACCTTTCCAATAGCACTATCTAGTCTACAACGTCATGAAGATCACAATACATTGATCCATTAATTGAATATCAGCGTTGTCTCTTATATATGAAACTTCTGTTTCTACATACAACTAAACAATATTAAGTATCTCTGGTTTATTGTTAAATAGCAGTAAATGTGAGCTAGCTCAGTACCGACATATTACTAACCCATTTTCTAAGTCATTAATTATATTTTACAATTTTTCACATAATAAAAATGACTAAAACTTATAAAATTCACAATTGACTGCTCTCAAACGTCACGATATCTCGCGATACGACTCTTTTCCGGAGCAGCCAGTTGCCTTAAACTTACATGTGGTATTCATAGTGCCCAAGTAGCTAATAATCAAATATTTCACTCTATGATTCTGTATCTCTATACCCGTTTGATATCTATTAACAATATATAAGTTAATATAAATGTTAGAAGTTCTTACTTGTATATTTTTCTCTACAAGTGGGTTTTCTCGTCATTACTGAGAATTAAATAGAAATTCAGGTAACAAGACTTATTCAGAGTGAGCAACCAAAAGTAGCTACATTTTTGCCCATCACTTCAGATGTTGGTAAGTCTCATTCTTAGGCCTTAATTTCTGAGAGTATAGAACATTCGTTTCCATAATGGCGGCATTGAAACTTCTTGTAAACTGTGTCTAAGCCAGGCCATAGAATAACTACACAATACTTCAACATGCTTCGATATTTTGCAACATATAATAACCTGAACATTTCATAAAATATACGGAATTGAACATTAGTAACACTCAGTTATCTGTGTTTACTTACACCACTGTATAAAGCATCTCAATAGATCTGGTAGATATTGTTTGTTTGTTTGTTTGTTTTTTAATTTCACGCAAAGCTATTCGAGGGCTATCTGCGCTGGCCGTCTCTAATTTAGTAGTGTAAGACTAGAGGGAAGGCAGCTAGTTATCACCACCCACCGCCAACTTTTGGGCTACTCTTTTACCAACGAATAATGGGATTAACCGCAACATTATAACGCCCCCACAGCTGAAAGGGCGGGCATGTTTGGTGCGACTGGGATTCGAACACGCGACCCTCGGATTACGAATCGAACGCCTTAACATGTTTGGCCATGCCGGGCATCTGGTAGATATATTTTTCCTCTTTGATTATCTTTATATATTTATTCACTTAAGGCCTTCTAAGTAACGGTATTTTTAAACACTGTCCAGAGTTTTAAATCTGAAAATATGTTTAATTCATGGACCGTTTCGTCCACGCTCTCGTAGCATTGATTTACAAGCGTTGTTAAATATGAGAGCTCAAATTTTTGCATACCAGTAAATCTTGCGCAGACTTAACTTACCCATTAAAGCCATAACATGAATAAAGTATATGTAATTGAAAACTGCCTTCCTTTAGGGAAGGAGGACATAAGATCTTATAGTAAAAAAAAAAACAAACAATTTTCTAATTTAACACTTGGATTTTCTAACTTAATTCTTTCGAGCAAACTATGTCACATGGAAGATGTTCACACGCGCTCCAGGAATACTTCCATCGACCCATTATATTTTCCAACTGATAAAACGTTAAACTTATTTTCATTTATTTTTGTTGTTTAACCCCCGATTTACTCAGATTCTCATTCAGTTTAACATTCGTGTTACAAGATATAAATATCTGAAAACAGACAAATCATCTGAATATCTGCTGTTTTTCTAGTAAATTGGAACAAACTTTAGTCATGTATCTAAACATTCTAAAGTGCTTAGCTGCGATATCCTTGTACCTTTACGGTATATCAAACAATTGTTTAACTCCATGCTGCTGTCTGAAAGAGGTGACCCAGAACATACGTAATGTTTAATATTTTATCACAAGTTACAGGTTTTACAGTAACAAATCTCATGGGCCGGTAGGGGGTATTTTTGTTGGAAATAAAATAAAATAAGAGCTACCCAATATAGTTTTTATTTAATTTGAGTTGAAATTCTTTGGATATTTTTTACTGACTACAAAAAGGCATTTCTAGTAATGTTTTAGCGTTGGGGCTGTGAAAAGCGATTTGAAATGGTAAGGTAGCTGAAACTGTCAGCGCATCACAAGTTTAACGGCCAGGCGTAAGAAACGTGGAAGTCTCCAAATGACACTCTGAGGAATTCAGCAACTGTTTAGAACCAACCGAGCACAATATCATGTTTGTAGCTGCTATCAGAGTGTTAATGACTGCTCATCCTACTGCTGACTATCGTGATGATTCGAGCTTCCCTACCTAATAACAGGTGAAATTGTTCGTATCTCATTTGAAAGCTAAACATAAAATAGTGATAACAGTAACATAAAAGGTTGACAGTTTCTTAATTAATTATTGTAGATGATGCGGCTTTATTGACAATATAATACGGCTTTATTGACATATAATGCGGATTTATTGATATATAAGGCGACTTTATTGACAATATAATGCGGCTTTATTGACATATAATGCGACTTTATTTGCATATAATGCGGCTTTCATGATATAAAATGTGGCTTTATTGACATATAATGTGGCTTTATTGACAATATAATGCAGCTTTATTGACATATAATGCGGCTTTCATGATATATAATACGGCTTCATTGACATATAATGCAGCTTTATTGACATATAATACGCCTTCATTGACATATAATGTGGCTTTATTGACATATAACGTGGCTTTATTGACATATAACGTGGCTTTATTGACATATAATGTGGCTTTATTAACATATATTGTGGCTTTATTGACATATAATGTGACTTTATTGACATATAATACGACTTTATTGACATATAACGTGGCTTTATTGACATATAATGTCGCTTTATTGATATATAATGAATTTACTTCCAACAGGTAGACCTTGGTACTAGCTAGTATAGAGACTTGAGGATGGTGTATTTCATTCAAATATTTATGAATTAGGAAACAAAAATCTTCTCTCGAAGTTGTCTTAAAAAGATACGTTCAAAACCACCTGCTTTAGGAGTTTCTAGATTGAACTTGCTTTTAATAGTTCCCCACTAGTACAGTGGTAAGTCTACGGATTTACAACTCTAAAATCAGGGATTCGATTCCCCTCGGCGGATTCAGCAGGTAGCCCGATGTGGTTTTGCTATTATAAACACACACACACACTTTTAGTATTCAACAGGTTCTAATATAAAGACACTCATTGGCTCCTGAGGGACATATTAGAATATTCTTCTTTTACGGCAAAAGCTATAACGCGTAATAAAATATTACTTATGATCAGTGAGTAAACGCAAAACGAAACTTTAAAGCTAATCAAACACACGAAAAGCAATTTTCCGACTTATGTTAAAATCTTTGGAGTATAACATGGAACGTTACGACTTTACTCGCGTTTCTTCAATGCTCTCCTACTATTGATTTCGACATGACATTTTAGTTCCATAATGAAGCATTGCGAGATTAAACCTTCTGAAGATTCATAGCCATAGAAACGATCAAACCGATTCATTCGAGCACGTACTATTGCCATTTGTAGATTTCCATAGATTACAGAGGAATACATTTTCACACACGTATTCGCTTGGTAATATTTTATTCTTCTATTAAGTTGTTCATCTCCGAGGTTGCGAACCCCAATCCCTCCCACTCCGATGGCTCGGCGGAAAGCATCATAGCTTAAATTTCTAATATTTGAAGTTTGATCCATATCTGAGGCACATAGTTTGCGTTTGACGCGAAAAAATAAAAAAAAATGTTGAGGGTAAAGTTCACAGCAGAGTTTTATGACCAAACGCTTACGGTAAACTTCTCGCTTCACCTCCAGGAGTTCTGGTTTTAAAAATATTTACAGAGCATGCGAACCTTATTGGCAACCTTAACTATAGACTCGCTTCTACAGACATGGCATTTATCTGTTAATTTAGTTGATGTGTACTCTTGCGTAAGGAGTGTTTCCTTGTACACAAGAAGTAAAGACCCAAAAATGTATTTCAACCACGCGTATTGTACTTAAGAAAGTGGCATGTTCCTTAGGAAGTTCTTATGCTTGCACGTTGGTGTGAATCTGTAATCTTCTTGCCAATTCAAAAGAGAGTGAATGTACAAAATTTAAGTTTCCTTGTATTTATTTGTTAATCATTATTAATATTGCTTTTACAAAATGTAACGTTTGTTATTTTCTGTTGTTTTTTTTTGTTTTTTTAAAGAGCCTTAGCATATTTAAGACTAAAACGTCTTCACGGTTGCTACATAAAGGAACAACACACCCACATCGCTTATGTAAAGTAACTGTAACCGAAGTGAATGGTTCTTAACGTAACCGGTTCACCACACGCACATGTCTGTTCATACAGGAAATAAAGAAAACAAGGCAGATAAATTACACTTTTGTTTCAGCTGTTTTCGCACTAAAATAACATTGGGAAAGCATTTCCGTAATCTCAGGAGTGATAATGACAACACAAAATGTTCAACATATTTATCAGTGATGTCGAGAAAAACCCACTTGTATAGAAATATACATGTAAAAACGGCTCGTTTGGGTTGAGAAAATATTTTACGTAGAGGAGCGAACAACGTTTCGACCTTCTTCGGTCATCGTCAGGTTCACAAAGAAAGAAAGAGATAACTGACCGATAGCTGACCACATGTTTGAAAGGGTTTGTGTAACTGAGCCGTTTTTACATATATATTTAACATATTTGCCTTCACGTTTACACTGTATAAAATAGGTACAACTAACACGTTTTTTAGATATAACATGAGGTAAGGAAACGTATATTCAATGTCTATTAAAGTGTACAAAACAATGTACTAAGCGCAAATATTCTCAAAAAGAATGTACATCTATAATAACGTGAATGCACTTATATATAACCTTCGTTCTGACAAAGATGATAATAAAGTTCCTTTATTTCTCTTTATGTACGAAATAAAAAAGTTTACATAACTGTGATCCATAATCTCTTAGGACATTAAAGTAAACATAACAACAACACTTAAATACAAGATGTGTCGTGTAATCTGAGTAATTTCCATGCGCACAACAAAGCGTAGAAAATTACGTCTCTCTTTTATCAGACACGTTATATTCTCAGTAAAATTTCCATACACAGTAAAGCGATATGTGAAGCCTCTGTTCCACCAGGTACGTTTTATTATTAGGGATACTTCCATACTCAACAAGACTTGATGTTATGTCCCTCGTAGGCCCGGCATGGCCAGGTGGGTTAAGGCGCTCCACTCGTAATCTGAGGGTCGCAGGTTTGAATCACCGTCGCACCAAACATGCTCGCCTTTTCAGCCCTGGGGGCGTTATAATGTAACGGTAAATCTCACTATTCGTTGGTAAAAGAGTAGCCCAAGAGTTAGCGGTGGATGGTGATGACTAGCTGCCTTCCCTCTAGTCTTACACTGCTAAGTTAGGGACAGGTAGCGCAGATAGCCCTCGAGTAGCTTTGTGCGAAATTCCAAAAGAAACAAACAAACGTCCCTCTTACCGAATATGCCATCTATTGGCACACCGATATGTCTGCGGACTTACACTGCTAGAAACCACAGATAATCTTTTGTGTAGCTTTCGTCTAGGGTTTCGATTTTCTTCAGTGGACTCAGCAGATAGCCCAATGTGGCTTTGCTATAAGAAAGTACACGCACGTGTTATGCAGCTTTGTTCTTAATAACAAACAACAATGAACTTAACAGAAACTGCGTTTACAAGAACTTTCTTTTCGACATTTTTAAACATTATATAGATCCATCACAACTGCTGAGTACATAATGTAAAAGCTTATGAATAAAAATAAACGGCACAAAACAATTTATATATTAGCTTAATCCGAGGGTCGCGGGGGTCGCGCCCGCGTCGCGCTAAACATGCTCGCCCTCCCAGCCGTGGGGGTGTATAATGTGACGGTCAATCCCACTATTCGTTTGTAAAAGAGTAGTCCAAGAATTGGCGGTGGGTGGTGATGACTAGCTGCCTTCCCTCTAGTCTTACACTGCTAAATTAGGGACGGCTAGCACAGATATCCCTGGAGTAGTTTTGTGCGAAATTCCAAAAAAACAAACAAACAAACAATATTAGCTTAATTTCATTATTCTGCTCATACTAAATCTAACTATCCTTATATATAATAATAAAAATCTACGATTCAGATTTTATGTTTTCTATTAAGTAGGTACTTAAAACAACGAACCGAAGCATCATACGAAATAACATATATTCTTGATTTTGTTGTTTGCTAAATTTGCCATCGTTAATGTTCGGAAAAAAGCTTGAAGCGGTATATCAGTATCTATTCTACGGTGCATATCTCATACCAAAAACACGTTTGTTTTCTATTGTATTAAATTCTTTAAGTGTTACTGGAAATGACATGTCATTAAAACGCTTCACATGTTAACTCTTAGGCAGCGATTGTGTGAAACTTTACGAGACAAATCAAATTCACAACGGAGCTTTAACACAGAGCCTTCATTGTGTAAACTTGTAATTAAAAGACTTCAAAGACAAGCTATAAATTAAATTTCATTATGTTCTGCCACATCTTCCGTAACAAACGATTAGCAGAAGTTTCTGTTTAATGTATAATTGCACTTTTAGTCCAATTGTGAATAGCACAGATTATTTCAGGTCATATTTTTGGACTTGTACAACTTCAAGATCCATTATAAAGTTCCATAATGACGAGAAAACAAAAAAATAGTGTCATTATTTCTCAAAGTTTTAGTTTCAATGTTCGACTTTAGTTACCATATCCATATAATTAAAGAATGTTAAAGAGGTAAGACAGTTGTCTTTGACAGATCTTAATGAGATAAGATATTCAATTGAAAACTCACTTATTTATTTTAAATCATTGAACACTTTTCATTTGGCCACTCAAATCTGAATGATCCCATAATTCCATGAGTAGACAAGTCAAGAAACTAACAATCAAGGTGTTAGATTATCTCGAGCATTCTTACAACCAAGGTGTTAGATTATCTCGGGCATTCTTTACAAACGTTTTCTTTGTAGAGATGAATATATGTTTCATTGAACAATGTCGAAATATAACATTAATTAATCGTAAGGTAAATAATGGGTTCTCACAAACAATGTATTAATAAATTATCCTTGGTTTTCTCATGTTCCTATATTATCTATACTGATATAGTAGAAAGTACTTAAGTTATCGTTGGCTATCTGATATTACTATATTCTCTACACTGGTGTAGTAAAAATTAATTTTTTTTTCGTAACTACATTATTTTCAGTCCAAACTTTCGTGGAACGTCTTAGATGTCACAAAAATGTTTATTAAAATTGACAAGAATAGCTCCAATACTTAAGAAACAAGCTTACATTAGAAAGTAAAAAAAAAAAAAAAGATATTTTCACCAACCTTGTGTTTGTATTAGTATCAGCTAGGATTACAAAATATAGCTGAATGTGCTTGTTCATTTGTTTGTTTTGAATTTCGCGCAAAACTACCCGAGGGCTATCTGCGCTAGCCGTCCCTAATTTAGCAGTGTAAGACTAGAGGGAAGGCAGCTATTCATCACCACCCACCGCCAACTCGTGGGGCTACTCTTTTACCAACGAATAGTGGTATTGACTGTTCCATTATAACGGCCCCACGGCTGAAAGGGCGAGCATGTTTGGTGCGACCGGGATTCGAACCTGCGACCCTCGAATTACGAGTCGGACGCCTTAACACACTTGTCCATGCCGGACCACTAAAGGTGTTAGATTATCTCGGGAATTCTTACAACCAAGGTGATAGATTATCTCGGGCATTCTTACAACCAAGGTGTTAGATTATCTCGGGCATTCTTACAACCAAGGTGTTAGATTATCTCGGGCATTCTTACAACCAAGGTGTTAGATTATCTCGGGCATTCTTACATGGTAGACGAACTACAGCGTCAATGAGTATGTTCATCGACGGTCTTCGAAACACCTAAATACTTCTAATGACAGTAGCTTACTTACACCATTCGTCCCCTGTTACACGGTATGCCACTTAATACACACGGGGAGGACTTGTTTCCCATAGTAAGTTGAAATAGGGATATTTAGAAAAATAATATAAAATATTAATGGCAGTACGAAAGACGAAGTTGTGGGGTAATTACTTGTTTAGATTGTATCGAAACTTTGACTGCCATGATAAACTACCAAGTGAAACAGTTTAGTAAAGTACAACTTCAGGTTCGTGTCTAATGGCTTGATGCAGATAAAAAGGCTTAGCTCAGTTCAAGCTATATGCTCAAGTTATCATTCTGTTCAAACACATAAAAACAAAAATTGCACGTGCTATTGATTATCCCTTTCTATACTTGTGACTGTGAGAAAGAAATGTTTTCCGTGGATACAAACCTGACTTTCCACCTCTCATTGACGGACTTCCGTTAGATATAAATGATGGAAGAATGTTGGAGTTTGGAAGCGAAGTAGTTTCAGTTGATTGAATCCGACCTTCAGAACTGGAGTAAAAAGAAATGTTAATCAAAACAAGCAAAACTAATATTTTTTATATGTTAATATGAGTGAGAAAAATCAATGAAGTTTATTGGTTTAAAAACTAAAGTGAATGACGAACATTTTATCTGCTGAAGTTTCAGTTACAAGGTTTTACTGAGTCAAACGCTTTACAAAAGACAATAAGTCTTATACCATAAACTGTTTGGAAAACTTTAAAACACGGGAACAAAGTAAGTAATTTTGACATTGTATATAAATAAAACAATTGTATAGTTTTGATAGTCATATTACATTTATACACAAATTAATAATGTTTTAGTAGCTTCATAAATAACTAAAGTTCATCAAGGAACAATACTTACATTTTTCTTTCCTTCAGAACTCCTTTGGTCCCAGCTAAAATATAACATAATACATTTTATGACATCAGTTTGGTGTTGTTTTTACATATAGTCTGCGTCTAAAGAGCTTACGTTGTTCTAATCTAACACAACTTTCACACAAGAAATGTCTGTGGAACTAAACACAACTTGAATGTTTATAATAATCATATCTCTTTATTCGACACCAAAGTTTGTTTTTTTCATCCGTGGTCATAGAAACAAATTAATAATTAATAATAAGGAGTTTATTACTTGGTTTGGTTTGTTTTGAATTTCGCGCAAAGATACACGAGAGCTATCTGCGCTAGCCGTCCCTAATTCAGCAGTGTAAAACAAGAAGTAAGGCAGCTAGTCATCACTACCCACCCCCAACTCTTGGACTACTCTTTTATCAAGGAATAGTGGGATTGGCCGCGACATTATAACGCCCCACAGCTGAAAGGACGAGCATGTTTGGTGTGATGGGGATCCGAACCCGTCGACCCTCGTGATATGACTTAAGTGTGTTAACCACCTGGCCATTTATTACTTACCAGTTTCTTTGAAAACTATAAGTATTTATTATTTAATACCAACAAGTATCATAATTGAAATATTTTAATATTTCATGATTATATAAATGTAAAGTCTATCTAAAGTATATGTTTCCATTTTTCGTTGCGTATTTGTTGAATATTACTGCCAGAAAAAAAAAGGATTATATTGTGATATCACTATTTTATACTTACTTCGACGTCAAATGAATCAACTGTATAAAAACACATTCAATTTATTCTGATTAGCAAAACCAACAAATTTTGTACTTTTTAACTACATCTTCACCTCACATTGGAATTACTTACAGTCGCTCAGAATCGATATTTATCATATATATAATCTTAATGATATGTTTGCAAAAATATCCAAAGACGTATTCCATAATTTTTCACACTTCATGAAGAAATCGAGAGTACTTTGAAGGAGCTCAAAAAACAAAGAAATTACACTTAAATTAAAAAATAGATAAATAAAAAATTATAAATGACGTTCACTATATGACTATAATATCCATATGTATAATTCAAAAGCTATAATAAAACTGTCAATGTTAAATACGTTATTTGAATATCCAATCAGCTATGGATAAGACAACTACAGCAAATATAATGTCATGGGAAGAGAGTGGATGTATCAGAACAGTATTTTAAGACTGATATATTAACTAGCAAGTCATTACCTAATAAAATTACACACAGTTGAGTTGGGAAGGTCAAATCTGACGGGTATGACGCAAATCTGCATACGTTCCATCTGGCACCCAACAACTTCTACTCAAGTTGAAAGCTAGTCAGCTCTTTACCATCTAGGTGTTGATTAAATCTCAAATTCTATAACTGATGCACACTTCTATGAAGTGAACTGTGCTTTCCGATGTTGAGAAAAATATGCATTGTAGGTTGGTAGAGACAAGTTTAAATAAATGTTTTCTGTTTCAACGCTTTTGGTAATACAACGTATACTAAAGGCTCTTCAAACTTATTCCAGTGTTTCTACAATAGTATTCCATTTCTATTCCACGGCTGAACTTATTGCTACTTGATAAACACCGTTTGTTTTTTTTATAGATGTACTAGTATTACCACAGCTATATTAAGGCCTACGACAATTATATTAGTTTTATTATACTATTATATTAGTGGTACGTGATTGATGTATGGTTAATTTTCTGCAACGCTGTCCTGCACGTTAAAAGAAACTAAATTTATATAAAGTACTTTTTGAAATATCTGTCTTAGTAACTAAGTAATATCTTTTAGTTTTAATTTATATATCTGTGTACATGTTTATTAACAATTAATGTTGTTTATTAGTTGATTGTAACAAAAGCTACTTGTAGTCTGTAAAATTGAACATCACATTATTTTCCAACAATAGAAACAAAAAAAAAAAAGATTAAATATGAATTACCAGTTCAAGTCCGTCCAAGTTTTCCAATTACACAGTGTACCAAACAACTTTAGTTCAGTGTTTCTTTTCTTATTAGATCACACTTATATAATCCTTGATTAGACGCAATAAGTTTCGCCAATTCGGAAATTTAATGATTTTAGTTTGAATTTCGTGAATATTTTGAGTTACGTCTCATTTCATAGAAATTAAAAAAAGTAACTTTGTTCCACATTTAAACAATTACTACCCCAAAATTCAACGATAAGAACAACACGAAAAGTCTCCATACGTGTACCTTATCAGTAGCCTGGAATTTATCACTGGAGAAATGAATAACAAATTAAAAGCGAGAAACCGTACACTAGAAGAGCAGTACAATAAAGAATTGTAATTATTCTAACAGACAGATTTAATATTAAAACTAAGCAGTAAAACTGAAACTGGAAATATTCATTTTTTATCTGTAACGTATCTTTGGTCATCCAAAAGAGAAAAAAAAAATACATGTATGGGCTCCTTATGCATTTATATTAAATTATATTAACTTTATAATGCCAAGATGACTAGGCATAATACAAAAGTTTTAATAAAGGACTTTTGGCCACAAGGATAACTGAAAAAGAAATTAATTAAACGCAGATTTTTTTAAACTCAGAAATAAGATAAAATGATGCATTTCCTTGACCTTAGAAAGATAAAGAAAAAAAAGACATTATGTTAGTTATTAAGGCGTACTCACTAGAGGCTAGAATCACAGGAGTTCCGTTGACAAAAAAATAGTTTAAAAAGAAATCTTTGAATTGGTTTTGCTCTAAAATGTGACGTACTTCGATACACGTGGGTAATATAGCTTGATCCGCTGACATTCTGCGAACGTCTTTGTAATTATTCCATTTTATTAAGGCGGACAGTGCGTGTGCAAAAGTTTTCATTTTGCGAGAACTGTTCCACTTTCTTTCAGCTTATTGCCTTCTTTCCGTATCTTTGTGACAAAATGATTAGAATAGTTTGTCAAAACGTATTTAGTTGTCATATTTTTCGTTTTTGTCTCTCGACTAAATGCGACAGTAGTTTCCTGAACTTAATTGGGTGTAGCTAAGCAGTGTCTGTATTAAAAATCACTCATGGCTCACTAATATTTTGTCCAAAAGTTTATTTTCAACCAAGATGGTCTTCGCTTTGCTTGTTTCGATGATTTTGATTAAACAACAAATTAGTTACTCCATTTTACCATTTAGGCGATGTTATAAATTATTATTACTAATTCGTTTTTCCCAGACTATTTCTTAATCAAGTGGGATCCATTCTCCACAAAATAGATTAAATGAATATTCTTCAGATTAAGGTGCAGAATAGGTAACGTTAAGTGTTCCATAATAAAAAAAACAATAAAGAAACGTTTCTTCAGGTTTCCGCGCCAAACATGCTCGTCCTCCCAGCCGTGGGGGCGTTATAATGTTACGTTCAATCCCGCTACTCGTTGGTAAAAGAGTATCCCAAGAGTTGGCGGTGGGTGGTGATGACTAGCTGCCTTCCCTCTAGTCTTACACTTCTAAATTAGGGACGGCTAGCGCAGATAGCCCTCGAGTAGCTTTGTGCGAAATTCAAAAACAAAACAAACAAACAATCTTCAGGTTTCAGATTACAGCCAAGTAAATTATACTGTAATACAAGGGAATGTTATTTCTTACAAGTATATCTGAGTATTATATAACATAAGATAAAGCTTCTTTATGTACATTAAATTAGCACGTAAAATGTATTTGTTTTCTAATTATTTGCCTACTTTTCTGTCCCCCACTGGAAGAGTGGTAAGTTTACGCATTTGCAACCCTAAAATCAGGGGTTCGATTCCCTTCGGTGGACTCAACAGATAGCCTGATGTAGCTTTGCTATAAGATAACACTAACGCCAACACCCCCTGCGATAATTCACAAGACCATGTTCCTTCTGCACCAAATAATGTTTGATTGCAGTTTGCCTCCTGCTAGTAGAGCGATAAGTTTACGAATTTACAACCCTAAAATCAGGGGTTCGATTCACCTCGGTGGACTCAACAGATAGCCTGATGTAGCTTTGCTATAAAAAACACTTACCCTAATTTTTTAGGAAAAAATTGTGAAGAATTGTGTTAAGTACTTCAATCACAGTTTTTTTTTTTTATTTAGTGTTTATTAAATTACGTTGAGAAAACCAATGGTTTTTGGTGTCGTTCAATAGTAATTTAAATATTCACATAAACATGTCCAATGACACAGTGTAAAGTCTGAAAAGTTATAGGATTACAAATCAGTTTTTTTATAAGAACAGCAGGGTTAACCCATTATGATCTTTAGGCTTAACTACAAACAACTACTACCCCTCCTAACTCTCTCTGGCACAGTGGTATGTATGTAGACTCGATACCTTTGTGTAGCTTAATGCATAATACCAAAACAAACAAACTATTCGAACACGTGCATGGAGCTGTATGTTTGTTTGTTTTCAAATTATTTCTCTTCTTAGGTTTCATAGAACCAGTTTAAAGCTACTTACTGACTATAAACAAATCTCACATTGCATAAGCGAAGGCGAATAATAATAATAATGAAAACATCTCATTTATATTACGTTTCATTTTGAGTAACTTTGTACCACTATCTTGTTATACGAAGTGATTTATGTTATAGTTGTTATATTCGTAGCCCTCTAGTGGGACATCGGTAAATGTACGAATTTACGAATTTACAACGATCGATTATGCATAATGGAACATAGCTGATAGCTCAATGTGCATTTGTTATTAATAAAATAAACAAACGATTATGCACCTACTTTCCAGCTCTTAATTTTAGTTGCTATGTTTCGTTTGAGAGCATAAATACTGCTCTATGTATTCTATTTAACTACAACATAGAATGGTTTAATTTATTTGCTATACAGACTTTTCACGCATTAAAAATCGATTCCGATTCTACCTTAAGCCTAATATAGAAATTACCCACATATGTCTTTCGCTTTTTTCTACGACCCGAACAAGGGAAAAACAAACATTTTAATGTGTATCCTAAAAATTATAAATTCAACTTATACTAAAATTGCAGTTTATCTTTTTGTCTATTTTATCTCAATTTTTTTTTAGTAATTTTTGTCCTTCAGACAGAGAGATTGTGGATCCAATTTCTTGGAAGTAAGAAATTGATCATTTCTGCGAGACGTGTTTTGTCCTTCTTTGTCTCGTTTCTAGAAGACTTCAATATCTAGCCTTTGATTTTGTTAGGTTTTTTTCTCTCGTCAAATTTTACCTTGTATATGGTAAAACGTTGTTAGTAATCGATGCTCTGAATTAATATATCTTGATAAATAAATATACATACACACACACACACCGGTTTGCTAGATTGTGTTTTTCGCACAACTTTTCAAATTTCTTCGCTTCCTTTACGAAAAAAAAAATTTAATAACAAATAAAATTCATAGAATAGTATGGTAAAAAATACATACTGCGCATTCTCCTTCTTTTACCAGCATTATGGTAACAAGCACAACAATAATGAAGACAACAACAACTGCGGTAACCACAGCACCAACAACAATAACGTTCTCATCACGAAAGTCAGGAACCCAACCAGCAGTGCCTGGAATTAACATACATTACGATAAAAATATATCAAAACCACGTGTTAGGTTTACCAGTTTCCTGTATGGTCATCCATAACAAATTTTATTGAAAATAAACACGTGTTTTTTTTCCTAAAATTTTAACCTGTCCCTGTTTGATATTAAAATACGTACAGATCACTCATTTGAATGTCTAACGCTATCACAATGTTGAACATAAAGGTGATATACGAGCTTGTAAAAAATTGCAAAATGTCGTTTCCTAGATTAAAGAAACGTATCGCGATAAACAGCAATTATGTTTAACCTAGTTGAGGCTTTAATAACGTTTACTGTTTAAGAACATTTTACACTCTATGCTTTACATTTTGCAAACTAGTATAAATCCAACTGATAACAATAGATTTTGTATTAACACTCCTACGAAAATTGGGGCCTAATAGGCGCCAGAACAACTTGAAAGGTTATTAATATTAGGCTAATAATTTTGTATTTAAATGAAATTGCCATTAACTGACCCTATCCCTTTATATTTTAAAGAGCAATAATATTTTGACTTTTCGGACATTTGCAAAATAATATTTAAAAAATTTGTTAAAAACATCCGCTAAGGGTATTTTGGGGCCTATTAGGCCCCAGATCAAAAAACATAAAAATGACTTTATTTATTTCCTGAATAATTCTAGAACAGGCCTGGGCAACCGAGAAAAGCAAATTATAGTAAAAATATATTAATTTTACAACTTCTTTTCAAAAGATGGATATTTAGGATAATAACTCTACTCCAACAATAATTTTAGACGGTCTTGATTATTGCCTAGTTTGCCCATGCCTGTTCTAGAACATTCTAGAAACTTTACAGAAGTATTTAGAATAATCTAGAATATTCTTGAAGCTTCTAGAATATTCTAGAAGAATCCACAAATCCTATATAAATAGGAGCTGAAATCTTCAAACCGTGTCAAAAATGATATCTCTTGATGAAGCTGTACATTTACTGACAAAACCATCCGACGATGAAAGTGAACATGATAATGTCGAAGACTACTCTGAAAGTTGTGATGATGATCCTTCTGAAGCCGAAAATGATGAACAAATCGCGCCGTACCCTTCTGAATGTAAATAAAGTAATCAAGAAGATCTTACTACGATGCCAATGAACGAACTTTTGTCCAAAGATAAGAATTTTAGTTATTCAACAACACCTTCAAGGATCAACAGGAGAACCGCAGCTCTCAATATATTCAATGGGAACCCAGGCATTACAAGGCAAGCTGCTCCAAGAGTCTCTACACCATTCGAAACATTCAAAATTTTCATTTCTGATAATATGATGGAACAGATCATTCACTCAACAAACACCGTCATGAAAGAACCAATTTTTGAAGAAGACCTCTGGAAATGGATCGCAGCTAATCTTTTCCTTGGAATAAGCAAATCCAAAAATGCATCGATAGACGAAATGTTTTCAACCGAATTCGGTTTGCCATTTTTGCGAAAACTGATTACACAAGACAAATTCAAAAAAATGTGCTCAAAAATCAGATTTGACATCCATTCTCAAAGAAATAGAGAAATCAAAGATGCCGCCATCTCTGGAGTCTGGAATTTTTTCATTGAAAATTGCAAAAACAGTTACAACCCAACCGAATACCTGACAGTGGATGAACAACTATGTAACTTCAAAGGAGGAGTTGGCTTCAGAACATACATTCCGACAAAGCCAGGCAAATACGGAATAAAGATTTGGTGCCTAACAGATGCAAAGACAAGTTACCTTCTCAACGCTCAAATTTATACTGGAAAGGTTGGAAATACGACAGAAACAAATCAAGGAGAAAGAATAGTCAGAGAACTGAGTCAGCCATTTCTTGGTAAAGGAAGGACAATAACGATAGATAATTTCTTCACAACAATGACAATTGCCAAGTACCTACGAACAAAAGAACAGGACTTGTTGGAACTATACGGAAATCAAGAACCTTCCTGCCTCCTGAAATAAATGCAAAATCTAGAGAGTTATCACCAAAGTTTTTCTACCATGACGACATCACTCTTCTCAGGCACTCAGACAAACCAGGAAAATATGTGCTACTACTGAGTTCTCAGCATCAGTCTGGTGAAGTAGAAGAGAATGGAAAGCCCGAAATCGTCAATCTTTACAATGCAACGAAGGCAGGTGTCGACACTCTCGATCAACTGGTGAGATATTATACAACAAAGAGGCGGGCGATCAAAGCGCTGGTCAGTCTGCATATTCTATAACATTCTAGATCTTGCTGCGTACAATGCTTTCGTTCTATACTCGACAAAACACCAGAATTTCTTCGTCAACATAAATCAAGAGCCAGAAGAGAATTTATACGGCAATTGGTGCTTGAAATCAAAGAAATTTACTGCAAAGATAATGAAAAAACAACCTCATGTGAACCGCCTGCAAAGAGGGCAAAAAGAGGACGATGCCATTTGTGCGGCAAATCAAACGATAGACAGTCAAAAATTGTTTGCTCAAATTGTAAAAAAAAATGTTTGTCAGAGCCATTCTAAAGTTGTTTGTAATGAATGTTGCTAAATCACTGTGTTTCTGTTGAAAATATATGGGGCCTGATAGGCCCCAAAATCACTTTAGTGGATGTAAATATTTTTTCGTAGGAGTGTTAAGAATATTTTGTTCACACGAAAACAAAACATTAGGACATGGAATACCTTGCCTTACATAAAAATACAACCTTAGAATAAGGAACGCTTTGCATTACACAAAAACACAACCTTACAAGAAACAATACCTTGCTTTATACACTCACACACAAACAAACACTCTTTTAGAATAAGGAACATATTGCCTTACTGAAGAACACAACCACAGAATAATGTATACTTTGTCTTACACAAAAAACACAACATTAAAATAATGTATACCTTGCACTACATAAAAACACAACATAGGAATAAGGAACTCCTCACACTTTGAAAGAATGTTCACAAACATAGATATCCACACGAAATCTGCTCTTTTATCTTTATCAACAAACAGGCACTATTTAGGATCGTGTATAGTTTCCTCTTTATTTTTTAAAAATACAGAAATGTTTTGAAGTTTCACGTTAAATCTACCCAATATTACAAAAACTCTGTCACTCCAACATACTCAGTAAATTAATCCTACATGTTCCAAACGAATGGCTGACATTTTGAAGTTTTAGAAACTGAAACCTATACCATTTGACCCTCATTTGCTCGCTAACTTCCTGCATTTGGCTGTCTAAAAAAAATTATGTTGTTCTCAGATATTTGTAATCACTCCATTTCGTCTAGGAACCAATTACACTATTTTCCACATTTTTTATCAATTATTAGAATACAGTAACTGTATTTTAAGCAGCATCACTGTATCTTAGAAATAACTCTTACTATTTATTAAAATGTTCTCTCATTTTAATGTATCTACAAATTTATACTTCTATTTTAATGGATCTACAAGTTTATACGTCTATTTTAATGGATCTACAAGTTTATACGTCTATTTTAATAGATCTACAAGTTTATACGTCTATTTTAATAGATCTACAAGTTTATACGTCTATTTTAATAAATCTACAAGTTTATACGTCTATTTTAATAAATCTACAAGTTTATACGTCTATTTTAATAAATCTACAAGTTTATACGTCTATTTTAATAAATCTACAAGTTTATACGTCTATTTTAATAAATCTACAAGTTTATACGTCTATTTTAATAGATCTACAAGTTTATACGTCTATTTTAATAAATCTACAAGTTTATACGTCTATTTTAATGGATCTACAAGTTTATACGTCTATATTAATGGATCTACAAGTTTATACGTCTATTTTAATAAATCTACAAGTTTATACGTCTATTTTAATAGATCTACAATTTATACGTCTATTTTAATGGATCTACAAGTTTATACGTCTATTTTAATAAATCTACAAGTTTATACGTCTATTTTAATGGATCTACAAGTGTATACGTCTATATTAAAGAGTGTTTTTACTCAAACACAACCCGTTACTGTTTTCTCACCAACCACGCCTGTCACTTGAAACGAACAAGGGACTGATTCACCAACAGAGTTGTTTGCTATGCAGTGGTACGTGCCGAAGTACTTTGATGTATTTTCGGGTACCGTTATTATGCTTCGTGTTTCACGAGACACCACTAGTTCTTCAAATGTCTGGTTGTCCTTCATCCACGTGAAGCTCACATTGGATGGGTTTGACTGGGCCTCGCACACCAAAGTTGTCTGTTTCTTGTCGTTTTTCCTCTGGTACAATATGCACTCGGGTTTATCTACGAAATAAAATGCGATACGTATCTACAAATAATCACTTTAGAATAGTGATAGTAATTACAACATAATGATGTGTTTCAAAAATCTATTTCATGTTCATCAAAAATAACAGGAGATAACAGGTAATTAACAATAATTGATGTCTAATACACTAATTATGAGTTAAGCTTCTATTGCTTTTATTATTACAAAGAGTGGAGTACGTTATACTAAAATAATTTGGAAGTCCTATCGCGTCATTATTGTCCATACTGCCACCACCAATCGCATTTTATCTTATGATCGTGCATTCTGACGGTAGTCCTGCAGCGTAGTTTTCATTGCAAAAGGCTCCGTCTTAAAAATGTCGTGTCCAACTCTGTCCTTCTTTCTGCGGCTTTCCCTAATCCACACTGTGTACGAAAACGACGCTTTCGCGATACAAATTTCAAGTTTGATGGCACAGAAATCTCTAGATGTTGCCCTGTTGATTTGATCACTATACCTTCGTATGAAATTGCAAGAATTCTCATTTTGATATCGAGTTGTTTGAGGTTAAACGGGTAAAATGAGTGAAAGATTTGTCGTGTTGAGCTAGTATCCTGTTGGCTTCGTTTCCAGATCATTCTTGATTATGTTGCGTACTATTTCCTAGAACACGCATACTGCTTTTACCACTGGTCTTTAGTTATGTTAATGGATTCTCACTAATTATAAGATGCCGCAGTAACTTACCAAGGCTGGAGTACGACTTACTGCAAGTCCCATTATAAATGGTTCTGGGTCACCAAGTTGATCAATTTCCCTTTGTTTTCTAATGCCATTAAGTATAAGGAATATTCCTCTCTTTTCTACGCATATAAACGTTCGTTTATTACTTTATTAGTACCATGAAAGCCCTCTAAAGCAGCCATCTTTGGGACTGAGACAAACTGTCCAGATTAGAGGGGTTCCACTGTACATAGTTAGGGATTATGTAAACAAAAAAAGGGACTGTGATTGAATGACCGCTTTCAAGGGGTGACCGAATCTAAGGGATGGGCGCTAAGAGGGGTTCCACTGTATATTAATATAATGTGTTTCAATACTCAAGTATAAATATTTTGTGTCGGCAACTTTGTTTGAAGAAAGAACAAAATCACAGAATGGGCTATCTGGAGAAGCATGTCGGAAAGAGCTGTTATACATCCTTCCTAAAAGTGACCAGTTTTTTGTGGTACCAAACTAACTGCGAAACACCATACAATGTCAAAGTGTAGTTTTGATACATTCCGTTCCACCGCGATTTCATTTTGTGGTTACATATTCAAAATAGTTTTAATGTAACGTACTGAATTTATGTGTTTTAAACGTGCACCTTTACAGGTTTCATCACGACATATGGGTGATACGAGAACTTCAAGCTCATTAACCGTTTCGAATTATAAATAAAATATTATAAAAATGTGCATCCTCATGAAATATATTGTGTCCATTTTTATTACTAGTTAAATTATAGTATGAAATAAACTTTTTTTATGAAACTTTAATTTGTTCATTTCGCTTGAATGGATATTGTAAACACTTTCGAAGTACAAACTTTTGCATTAAAATTTTTTTTACGTTAAAATAAAAAGTTTCAGATTTCAACCAGAAAAACAAACAAACGAAATTGGATCAATTACATTGTATCGATGTATCTTCAATTTTCAATAGTTTTTGTCGGCTCTAAATATTTCTCTATTACTTTTATAGTATTATTTGTGAAAGGTCGATCGGATAATAATTTACGAGTCCGATTACAGTATGTAATAAAATACAGGTCCAAAGTTAAAAATCATACCAATAAAAATGTTCTTTTAAGCAAACTAATTGTTTTTTGTTTGTAATGTTGTCTCAAGATTTATAGTTTAACTGCCCTACCTCCGCCAAAACTATTTTTAAAAAGTGGCAAGTAATAGATAGCCAATAAATTCAATCAGTAATTTTTTAAAGCTGTATATCAATACACATGAAAAAAATGTTTTTTTAACAACATAACAAATATGTTTATGTAAATAGGTAATCCAAATGTTTTAATTAATGTTATTCATTAGAACATCAGTCAAGAAACTGTGGTGGGCACAGCACAGACAGCCCATTGAATGGCGTTACGCTTAAAAATTCACAAAGCAGTTAAGTCGTAATGTATTCAGTATTTAACTACACATTGACAGTTAGAAGTCAGCTTCTTCCAATACTATTATCATTTTAGCAGTGATAAGTTGATGGGCATCAAAACCAGAAGTTTTGATTTCTTACGGAGACTGTGCTTTGTATAGTAAATAAAAATAAAGTGACTGTGTTTATATTTTATTTAGTAGAAAAATACGTTTTATAGGAATAAAGATTTTAAAGGACTCATTATACAAACTTTTCTAGGTTAAAGCTAATCTATTTAATTATCTATAAGAAGCCTATTTATATATATATATAAGCTAAGAAACTTCATATCGACGTATTTAAGTGTATCAAGGACAAGTTGTTATTTGTTTCAAATTCTTGATTATGTTTTTCTAGGTAAAACATCTATTCTTTATCATACTCCATAAAATGAAATATTATCATACTTTATCACACTCCATAAAATGAAATATTATCATACTTTATCACACTCCATAAAATGAAATATTATCATACTTTATCACACTCCATAAAATGAAATATTATCATACTTTATCACACTCCATAAAGTGAAATATTATCATACTTTATCACACTCCATAAAGTGAAATATTATCATACTTTATCACACTCCATAAAATGAAATATTATCATACTTTATCACACTCCATAAAGTGAAATATTATCATACTTTATCACACTCCATAAAGTGAAATATTATCATACTTTATCACACTCCATAAAGTGAAATATTATCATACTTTATCACACTCCATAAAATGAAATATTATCATACTTTATCACACTCCATAAAGTGAAATATTATCATACTTTATCACACTCCATAAAGTGAAATATTATCATACTTTATCACACTCCATAAAGTGAAATATTATCATACTTTATCACACTCCATAAAGTGAAATTTTATCATACTTCACAAAATGAAATATTATCATACTTTATCATACTTCACAAAATGAAATATTATCATACTTTATCACACTCCATAAAGTGAAATATTATCATACTTTATCACACTCCATAAAGTGAAATATTATCATACTTTATCACACTCCATAAAGTGAAATATTATCATACTTTATCACACTCCATAAAGTGAAATATTATCATACTTTATCACACTCCATAAAGTGAAATATTATCATACTTTATCACACTCCATAAAGTGAAATATTATCATACTTTATCACACTCCATAAAGTGAAATATTATCATACTTTATCATACTTCATAAAATGAAATATTATCATACTTTATCATACTTCACAAAATGAAATATTATCATACTTTATCACACTCCATAAAATGAAATATTATCATACTTTATCACACTCCATAAAATGAAATATTATCATACTTTATCACACTTTATAAAATGAAATATTATCATACTTTATCACACTCCATAAAATGAAATATTCTCATACTTTATCATACTCCATAAAATAAATATTATCATACTTTATCATACTCCATAAAATGAAATATTATCATACTTTATCACACTCCATAAAATGAAATATTATCATACTTTATCACACTCCATAAAATGAAATATTATCATACTTTATCACACTCCATAAAATGAAATATTATCATACTTTATCACACTCCATAAAATGAAATATTATCATACTTTATCATACTCCATAAAATGAAATATTATCCTACTTTATCATACTTACAAAATGAAATATTATCATACTTTATCATACTCCATAAAATGAAATATTATCATACTTTATCACACTCCATAAAATGAAATATTATCATACTTTATCATACTCCATAAAATGAAATATTATCATACTTTATCACACTCCATAAAATGAAATATTATCATACTTTATCACACTCCATAAAATGAAATATTATCATACTTTATCACACTCCATAAAATGAAATATTATCATACTTTATCACACTCCATAAAATAAAATATTATTATACTTTATCATACTCCATAAAATGAACAGTTAGTTAGGTACACAAAAGTGTATACTTATAGATATTTGGGTTATTGAACATAAAAAAAATAGATGCTACACCAAATATGAATAGTTTCCACTGACTTCTTAGTGCAACCAAAATACAATCAGAAATTAAAATTGTCTGATTTTGTTTTCAAACGTTACATGTTTTTAAAAGTATTAAGGAAAACTTTCTGGTGCGAAAACGCTAATAATTTATTCTAAATGTTTGATGGTTTTGAAACTTTACCATTACGAATCTAAACATAATATTACAAGTCAACAATTCTGTTAATTCACTCCTCGTGGGAACAGTTGTTTTTAACTATAAATCTACCTTTGTATCAAATTATAAATTTGTTTATATAAATATATATATATATATATATATATACATAAATTTGAAATATTTCAACAAATAAGGATTGTCTTAAAAGATAAATAATTCTAATTAACATCCAATCGGGCTTAATTTATGTTTTCGTATTTACTTCATATTTTAATTAAATAAATAGAGAATCTGTAAATGTTTTTTTTATATTCTTAAGTTTAGTTCTGAATCTCATAATTTATTACTAATTAGAAACTATCGAAAATCATACATACATGTAATACACACATTCATAAAATCGTACATACATGTAACACACACATTCATAAAATCGTACATACATGTAACACACACATTCATAAAAGTAACAGTTTGGCGTTACGTAGAAAAATAATTAGTTTTCTTTTTATTGGGGGAGGGGTTGTTTTTTTAACATATAAATACCACTTTTAACCAGACTTTTAACTGCTCTGAAAATAAGTCACGTTTTTGATTCTTTATCACTTACATTTAACATTGATGTAGGCTTCAATAGATTTTTCGCCATGTCTGTTGGAAGCCACACATTTGTACCAGCCTGCCCTCTCCCGGGGAATACTATAATTAAGGAAGAGTTCTGACGAATCCGCTATGACTAAATTGGAGAATTTCCAAATATACTCGCTAGGAGGCCAAGAGTCTGCAGTGCATTTAATCTTGTCAGGCACGTCTCCCTCCACGACATCCAGATGGAAAGTCGACATGGATATATTCTCTGGAGGATCTAAAGGAAACCAATATAATATCCTCAATGACATTCCACTTTTCACTGTCTTGAAGGAAGAAATTATTATCTATACCAACAAATTTTCGAATACTTTAGAATTCCACAAACTATCAATTTCTTTCCACGCAATATAAATGCAAATTTTGTTTTGCTGTTATTGTTTTTTCTAATTCGATATATTTACCGGGGCTTAGGGATAGAAAGAACGGGTTTGAATTCTAAATAAGACATGGATAGTATGAAACATGAACCGCAAATACACAAGTACTCTGAGAATAATACAAATAACGATCGAACTCTCAAGTAATTACCATTGGTATTTACACGCAACCACCAGAGACACTATTTTTCACTCGCTCTGTCTCATTACATCCATTAACGCGAATTCTCTATGTTCATAAATCTGAGGGATTCCCACGAATATGCCATTCATTTTCTGTCGAGAAAAAAACATTAACCTAGCCAAATGAAAAGGTTTTGTTTTCTTTCAAAGACAAGAAACTTTGTGTTTTGATTACAGGTTTAATTAAGTTTATATGTTGTCATTACTTTCTTATACGATATGTGATCGTGCACTTAAAATTATAATGAAAAATTATATTAAACAGATAAATTTCAACGATTTTTTGTGTTTTTTTTAAATATTTGCAGATCATATCCTGAGAACTCAAACATTCGTTAGTGACGTTACACGTGAGTTATTCTTATAAACCTTTGGCAGTAAAGGAATTTGTCGTCATTGTTGTGTCAAGAAAAAAAGCTTAATTGTAAATCCCAGGAGATTATGTCTTTAAGTTTTAAAACAAAAAATTAAAGCAGGCAGAACAAAGCTCTCATTGGCTATCATTAAAGTTTTTCAAACTAACACTTAGATTCATGTGCGAAAATTGTGATTTTTTTTCTTTTCGAGAACAGTTGTTTACATTCCAAGATAATTATATAGTTAGAAATCTGCTAGACATATTTCTTTCAAATTACGAATTAAAAAATAATGAACACGTGCATGTTAATACAAATAAATGAAACCTACATAGATATGAATAAAATTTTTAAAAAAGTTATAATTACTTAAATTATTTTTCAATCTAATTAAAAACCACGCAAATAAAATTACGTATCACTTAATTATCCATTAAAAATATAAAAAACGAATTGTTTCAGATTTTCAACGCATGACATTAAAAACAAGAAAAGTTCTACAAAGATGAATTTTTTTTTTGCCAGGAATTATTAATTCTTTCTAGGATTGGTTTGAATTTCGCTTAAAGCTACAGGAGGGTTATCTGCGCTAGCCATCCCTAATACCCCCCCCCCCAGGGCTGAAAGGTGTGGCGGGAATTATATCCCTCGACCCTCGGATTAGAAGTCGAGTGCCTTAACTACCTGACCATGGCAGGCCACTTTTTACGGCGATACAAAATACATAAAAATTAATAATTGAAATTATAAGTTATAAATATTATCTTAGCTCTATCATTTGTATGGTTCACTAATGTAAAACTTAAAAACTATGTTATATATATATATATATATACACAAGTATATAATATTATACAGGGTGTTTGGAAAGTCACTGTGCAGTTTTGTAATCATATTTTATTCAGTCTATTTCAAGCCAGCAACTGTGTGTTTTGATTCATGCTTTTTTTATTGCAAAGCCACAAAGGGCTATCTGCTCAGTCCACCGAGGGGAATCGAACCCCTGATTTTAGCGTTGTAAATCCGGAGACATACCGCTGTACTAGCGAGGTGCACCCGCAACTGATAGCGGTGTTTAGAAACAAAATAAGAAGCATCCAAGCCTGTATTGATGCCAACGGGGGTCACTTTCAACATTGTTTATTATTGTCATTCATATTTACCTCCTGTATTCTATATTGAAACATGTCTGTTAATAAATATATAAGTACACAGTAACTTTCGGAACACCCTGTATATAATATTATATATATATGAACGGTTTTCCTTTCATCTTTATCAAAGTAATTCAATAAATCACAATCTTGATTCCATGCACGTGAATTAATCTTTTGCCTCGCATGACCTGATGATTAGAACGTTTCATTTTCAACCTGTCAGCAGTGGGTTCGAATCTCACCCTCAAGTATATCCGCCCCTTCAGCCTTAAGAACGTTATAATGTGACGGTCAATCCCATTACCTACTGATAAAGAATAGGTCAAGAGTTGGCGGTGTGTAGCGCTGGCTAATGTCCTTCCCTCTATACTATCGTTTCTAAATTAAATTAGAGTCAGTTTACCCAAATAGCCCTCGAGTATTTTTACACGAAAATTCAACAAAAACTATTATTTTTATATCTAACAACCTTAGGTGTAATAAGTGTTTAGTGAACCGCAAATAATAAATTATTGGACATTCTCAGTAACTATAACACTTACGCTACAAAAAAAAATGGTTAATAAGTTATTCAAATCATAATTCAAGTAGTTCACAAAACTTTGTTTTCGATTTCTGGTTACTTATTGGCAAAATTCTTCGAGTTAATAACTATACATGATGTTTTAGAAACAGTGGAACATTTTGTTAACGATGGTAAGATTTTTTACTCAACTCAGTTTTCTCTAATATATCTTTGTAAGAAAATTTAAACTGTGATGTAATAATTCTTTAATTAGATGTGTGACAAGTATATGGACTTTATGACAATTCTTAATTGCTTGTTGAACAAACAATTATAATTATAGAAACTTGCAACCTATATAACTGTATATAATCTAGGAACAAAAGAGTATTTGCTGTCGTATAGATAACTATACCCAATATAACAGTGTGTACTGTTTTGTTCTAAAATGTGTAAATTCAAAAGACTCCTTCGTATTCTGTGATTTGTTATGACAATTATTCGTCTAAAATAGACGTAACTTACATTCGACTTTAAAATACGTTGAAGTTGCAATTCCAGGTCCAACTATATTCTCACTACTCTGACAAGTGTATTTGGCGTTGTCTGTGTCTCGGTTGAGAGCAGCACCTGGCCAAGCCGTAAAGTTCCAGTAGAGAGTGCTGACAACAGATTTGAATCGGTTTGAGCGTAACTCCTCGGGATGAACTGTTGTCTTCACAAAGAACAAATCAGAATCCATAATACTCTTTCCGTTACGAAGCCATTTAATCTCACACAGGGGATCGCATTCGATTCTACATGAAATACTCACGCTGTTGCTGTCCAGAGGTGCTCCGTGAACACGTGGGGGACCATCGATTAAGGAAGGTGGCGCTATAGAGAAGTAAGGATAAGTACAATCACAAGTAATATTTCCCTGTGAACATAAATGACGCTGAAAAGGAATATATAAGTTTCTTTAGTGTTATTCTTACTGTTACGTCGACGGAGAACTGATTGGCGAGTATCGCTATTTTCACACTGGAAGCTCTTTCAGCTGAATACGCTTGTAAATGTATTTAATCGTCAAAATAGATTTAACGTCTGAGATATAAACTACTTTCCGTCTCGCCAAAATACATGACAATGAGGAGATTGAAATAGCTGCTTTAACTTAGGAAAAAAGACTAAGTAAGGAAAATTTCGGTAAAGAAAGAGGACATTGGATCACACAGAAAAAGATACATACGGGTCTTTTTTCTTAGCCCCCAGTGGCTCAGCGGTATATCTGCAGACTTACACCACTAAAAACCGGGTTTTGATACCCGTGGTGGGCAGAGCACGGATAGCCCGTTGTGCAGCTTTGTATTTAGTTTAAAACAACAACATTTTTTCTTAATTCATTAAAGGAGAGAATACACTTTAAATTTAGATTTGTCTGTTTGAAGTTAAGCAGCCAAATATTGTTATGGAAATCTTTTGTATTATTACATTTTTGACATTCTTTAAAATTATTCCACATTCCAAGGAGCTGAGTGTTTTCATTAATCAAGGTGATGGCCCCAATAACATATATGTACACTCATACCTTATAAGCAAGTACTTAAAATTACTAGCTTATAAGAAACATTGTTTTCTTTAATTCAATACCTCCATAGTTGTGGCATCTATCTTAAGTATTATTTAAGCATCTTTAAAGTATAGAACGTATTTAGACATATGACATCACTGGTCACAGAACTTGAACAAGTGAGAATGAGTGTTTAAATTAATTCGGTTTATTTTCCACCTTATATTGCTTAGTAATAATTAAATATTATTTGGCACTATCTACCTTCACAAACTGTGTTTAGTGTGAAAGAAAAAAAAACACCTTAATGTGAACTGAACTGGTACAACGAGTTTATCCTGATTAAAGTAGCACAACGAGTTCATTCTGAATAAACTGGAACAACATTTATGTTCCAATTAAAGTGGTACAACGAATTCATCATATTTAAAGTAAAACAAGTTTAAGCCACTTAAAGTCGTACAACGAGTTAATTCTAATTAAAGGCTAGTTTCGCGTTGCACTTCAGAGTTGATTTTTTATAAGTGGCATATTTTGAAAGTTGTAAAACCTTATTAAAAATATAAAATCAATTTTTGGGATTTTTCAAAAATGGAATTAAAATCTAGCAGGACTTGGTCTAAAATGAGAGATATATATGACTCAGTCTAAAATGAGAGATATCCATGACTCAGTCTAAAATGAGAGATATCCATGACTCAGTCTAAAATGAAAGATATCCATGACTCAGTCTAAAATGAAAGATATCCATGACTCAGTCTAAAATGAAAGATATCCATTTACAAAAATAATTCCGTCAATTGTTATGAATCACGACAATGAGCTCAACACAATATTAGATTTTTCTCAACACAATACGTAGATCAATAAATAAACTTTTCACTGTACTATTAAGTACATACATTATATATAAGTTAATAACGTAATAGTCACACATTACAGCTTGACACTGTCATCTGTAGAAACTGCTGTTGACGAGATATTTCTGATTCATCACATGGTTAACTCGCGAAGGACTTATTTATGTCTCTACTCAAGCGATAACGTTAATACTATACACGTCTGTAACAAATAGACCGAGGATAAATCTCAACTGTATAAATTCCCTAAAGGAAAATTATACCACAAAGGCTTTACAACTTATTACCAGTTGGTAAAAGTTCCATCGATCCAATTAGTTTGCGCAGAGGCTAAAACTCTAAACGAATGAGTAATAATAGTTCGGGAGATGGAGAAATGCGCAGAGAACTTAGCAGAAGTTTCCTAATTACTAATCAGTAACTAGTTTGTTTGACTCCAAATGCTAGTAAAGGTAATTTGGTCCATGAAAACTGCTCTTTCTCAAAATTACGAGCAGAGTTTATTTCTTTAATTACTACAAGTATTTTCTCCAAGAACACATAAAACGCAAACGTCTTAGCATTTACATAAAACGTCTCTTCTTAGATGTGAAGCAAGTTAGTGTTATTTACGACGTTCCACAAATGTTTAGCACGACAAATATTACCTACATCGAAAGATAGAGAAATGTAAAGTTCTTTTAAAGTATATGGCTCACGATTCAAATCAAACTTTGACGGAAAGCGTGAAGACACGAAGTTTTACTCCCCTATATACCTAGATTATTTCAAGAGATGGGCCTATAGCCCGTTTCAAATTAAAGTAAGCGGCGTCAATAAGTCATTCCCTTTCCGTTAAACAAACTGAGTTTTCTGACAGCTGAAACGACACAGTATTATACAAATAATAAATGAAGCCCGGCAACATTTAGCAATAAAGTCATTTCGATTTCTGTTTTCATTACTCGTCTGAGGTCCTTTCAATAAATAAATAGTTCTCAAAAATGTTTTCTCGAAGTAACAATGCCTGTTTTTGTTTTGGCAACCCCTTGTTGTATAATAATTTTTACCCTAATTCTAAAATATTGTGACATAAGTATAATTACGGGCAAATTGCACAACTTTATCCAATTGACACCAATAATTGTTGTCAAACATTTTATTATAAATGAGATCACAATCTGTGGTATCTCAGTCAGCACGAGAAGACCTGTTACCACGCAGCAGGCCTCAACGACATGAGATATAGTAAGTATAGCGTGATTGCATATTACTGTACCCAACTTTCAGTTGTTATTAATAATGATAGAGGACCGATGACTGCGAGTTTATATTCTGTTGTACTTACGTAATAAAATGTCACAGAACGTTCAGGAAGGAAAGGTATAAGAACGTAACTGGTGTTTGCACATTTTCCCTTTGTGCTTTTTTCTTTTTTTTTTATACACTTTTCTACACACATTTATTTGGTACTTTTGAGGTATCCATGTGATATTATTTTCGCAATTTTAGAAGAGTATCCGTGGATTAATCGTGTTAAAAATAGGAAAGTGCTTTCGTTCATTAACTTCTGTAGTGCATATTGGTGTATATAAAGCACATTAATACCAGAAATAAAAGATATTATAACAGTAAAATGTTGTTTTTATTTAATTGAACACTAAACGTTTCGCTTTTCAACTTCTTCAGGAAGGTTCCCTAAAACGCAAATCAAAACAAATCTTCGTAAAACGTTGGGCGTCTAATTAAATAAAAGTAACATTCTGGTGTCATAAGTCCGTTTATTTCTGGTATTAAAGTGAGCTTTTTTCCAGCATTTTATTATAATTTTTAATGAGCACCATACAATGCGTTACATGCTTACCCATCGCAACTAAACTGATAAATCCATATGGACCTCTCCCTACGTTATTAACAGCTGCACAACTGTAGTTTCCTTGAGTATCTAGTCTAACCAGACCTGTGGTATAATTCTGTAGAATCCCAGGGAGAAGTTCGTTATTATGTTCCCAACGAAACTCTGTAGCTTTTGGACTACCCATATCTTTCACTATACACTGTAACGTTGACCTTCGACCTTTGACTGCTGGAGAAGTTATTTCTACTACCTTTGCTGGCCCTGGAAGATCTATCAAAAATCATTTTTTTAGTCACATAGAATTTTTTTAATTAACAATAACAACAGCAAACGAAATAACCATTGTAAAATAGTTCGTTTGAAAAATACACATAAGAACAAAAAATTAGATTAGATAAACAACTCAGATACATAACTGAATTTCAGCCTCGAACTCAAATATCACAGGGAAATAAATTTCGACTCGTTTCTTTGTTAAATTTTAGAGGTTCGCATGTTCAGATTCAAAACTGACATCAGTCGTCACTTGTTTTTGAGTGAACCCACTTGCATTAGGATGTAAAATTACAGATTTTTTGTATTGTAAGAAAAGAGGAAGCAAAGCGCGTTAGGTTTTCTCCACGTGTGTTGAAACTGATATATATAACTTTTATGAAATACCCAGTTTGTTACCAGTTTGTCATAATGTATTTAAATAACCAAAACTATCAGCACTGTCTATTTCCTGTGCTAAACGTCATTTGCGTTAGTAAATGTACAGAGTTGTTAAAAATTAATGAACTGCTTTGAATACATTGTTATATCTTTCGCCAGTAGCAAAGTTTCGTGGCAATCGTTTCATACACTTCTCGTTGTTATTCGCAGTATAGCTATCGAAAGTGAAACGGCAGAAAATTTTCATGCGAAAAAAGCAATAGTTTTAACAAAACATTGGATATTTTCCAGCTTTTTTTATATAAATTTTAATTTGATTTTAGTGGTAGCTTTACCCAAGCATTTTTTTTTCGGTGGTTTAAATACACCAAGATCGAAAGTATGACATATAAACCTCGTATATAAAAATTAACACTCTCTGAAACTTATTGAAGAAATATTGTACGTATTAAGGTAGTAAAAATGGTATGAAGAGACGGTTTATTCAGATGTTTCCGGTTCATGCACGACTGTGTAGTTACCATGCGACATTTTCAAGCAATGTTGTCTCGCGCCACTAACTTCATTCTTTTAAATTTACAATGGTCAATAATATATGTTTTAATATTTATATGGAAGAACAATAGAACCGAATATATTTACTTAACTCTAACGCTTACGGTTGTTCACAGTCGACGCACCATTTCCTAGCAACTGTTACTTGTACTAGTGAACTTATATGTCGTCACCATGTGATTTACTAACTTGTAATATCTGAAGCAAGTTAGTTTATGGTTGGTTGGTTGGTTTGGCGTTTTATGGTGCAAAGCAACTAGACTATTTGCTCCAAACATCCAGTAAAAAGTTAAAATCAAAGTAAAATTATTAAAATCCGTAAAAAGGATATTAAGGTAAAACAAAACAAAGTTTATCAGCTTATGTAACAAGTCACATTGTAATACGCCTTTGACAACTTAAAAAGTAAACGCAAATATATCGTGAATATTAGCTGCAGAATTATTTTGCAGAAACCAAAACACATTTTAATTTAACTAAAAATAATGTTTGCTTACAGTTAACTAACAGTTTCTGAGACTTTGAGCGATCGCCCCACCTGCGAGGTTTTCTGCTTCGCAGGTATAGTCAGCAACTGCCTCACGGCTGATGTTTCGAACTTCCAACCGATTCTCTAAAGTTTCCTTCATAAGCTGTTTATTCTTGTACCATCGGACCCGAAGAAGGTGCCGGGGGTTTCCATCGACTGTCAAACATCTCATAGTTACAGCAGAACCATCATGTTCATTGACAGACGCAGGCGATATAGATATGTCTACTACCGGCGGATCTAAATAGAAAGATTAAATCTGAACTTGTAAGAGAACTACAAACAGCACACTTGTGATATATGTTCACCATTATCATTACACTATTGTTTGTTTTTGAATTTCGCACAAAGCTACTCGAGGGCTATCTGGGCCAGCCGTCCCTAATTTAGCAGTGTAAGACGAGAGGGAAGGCAGGTAGTCATCACCACCCACCGCCAACTCTTGGGCTACTCTTTTACTAACGAATAGTGGGATTGGCCGTAACATTATACCGCCCCCACGGCTGAAAGGGCGAGCATGTTTGGCGCGACCGGAATGCGAACCCACGACCCTCAGACTACGAGTCGAACACCTAAACTCACTTGGCCATGCCGGATCTACACTGTTGTAAATATAACACTATTTTGAACGTATGTAAATTATACAGTGAAAACCTCAGGCAATTAATCACACTGTCACAAGTTCTCCTTCATGTCATTTGTTTTAGTACTTAATATGGCGACACCTGTTCCTAATAAACTCTCTATATGTTTTATGAGCATATTACGTTTCAAGAAAACTCAATAAAGTACACAAATTTAAACTTATGCAACCATTTCTTATTATTTTTACTTGTTTTTGTCAGATACTATTTAAATTGTAATTACACTGACGTATTATTGTACCCTTAAAATTATCGATAGTTTGGAGTTATTTATTGATTGTTTGGAATTAACCGCAAAGCTACACAATGGACTATTTGTGTTTACTCACCATTATCGATAGCCAGTGAGAATTTGGAAATTTAACAAGTTTTTACGTCAAACAAATAAATAAATAAGCATCTAGTTCATCTACTGGTAAAAACAAATCACATCTAATCAAAATATGCCAGTTGAGGCTCTGTATCAAAAATTCATATTTGGTTAAAATTCCATTATCGTTGGTTAAATACAGTAACAATGCAACTTTTAACGAGTTTGTAACAGAATTCGTTCATTAGCTGAAATGCAATTAACAGTATCTTAAAAACTAAATACTATGTTTGTCTGTTTGTTTGTTTGTTAAGCAAAAATAGTACTCAATAGGTTATCAATGCTATGCCTTCAGCGAGTGTGGAAGTCCCTATTTTAAAGTGATAAACCTCAGGACTTACCACCGAGTCACGTTATTTTCGATTCACTCAATCATCAGTTTCTAGTTTTACTGAGCGAGTGAAAAACAAAACAAAATCACCGAGCGACTTACATAAGATCGAAAAAAATCTTAACTTTTAGAAAGGGTTTTTACTCTAGCTAAAATTATTTCAGTGTATAAATTAAAACGAGTGTGAAAACATATATGTAGATACTTCCACATGACAACCTACTGTCTCGCGTTATATTTTTAAGATGAACTTTCGACAGCTTTAAAAATTTACTATCTTCTTTAAAAAAAAAAGCAAACTGCTGTTGGTCAGCGTTGTGTTTAATAAACTATCGTAAACTATTAACTGTGTTTAAGAAACTATCGTAAACTATTAACCGAATTAAACTTTATATTCTTGGAGCAGCTTTAGCAGAAATGAAATTTCATTTTCTGTTTTCATTTCCCTATAATATTTAAGGGTCACCATGAACGTAAACACTATACTCAGCCACATATTATATAACAATTTTATTTACATCCATGATATTCTACAGAAGCTAAGAGTTTTGGTTTCTTTTTTCTTTCTGGTAGTATACAAATTGAATTAGCGAAGTGAGCTGATTAGCTGTTTTTGTTCTTCTTAAGTAACTTTCCATGTAAGAAACTTGTTTTATAAAAAGTAGGTAAAAAAGCCTGCGACTAAGGTGAAAAAGGAACACTTATAAATGCTGTTCTAATTTAAACTTCCACAATGGTGGCCCTGCGGACTCGATACCCATGATGGGGAGAGCACAGATAGCCCGTTGTGTAGCTTTGTGCTTAATTCTAAACAAACGAACATGCTCTACGACAGTAAAACTAACCAATGACAATTTGGAATGACATGCACTTACATAGCTATTAAACTAACAATCAAGAGACAACGTACTCATCTACAATTAACAAGCAATGATATGTTTTGTATCATCCAAACAAGGGCATACCGCATAACTTTCCAATAGTTTTCAAACTAAGGAACGAACAATTATATGTTTTGTATCATCCAAACAATGGCATACCGCATAACTTTCCAATAGTTTTCAAACTAAGGAACGAACAATGATATGTTTTGTATCATCCAAACAAGGGCATACCGCATAACTTTCCAATAGTTTTCAAACTAAGGAACGAACAATTATATGTTTTGTATCATCCAAACAATGGCATACCGCATAACTTTCCAATAGTTTTCAAACTAAGGAACGAACAATGATATGTTTTGTATCATCCAAACAAGGGCATACCGCATAACTTTCCAATAGTTTTCAAACTAAGGAACGAACAATGATATGTTTTGTATCATCCAAACAATGGCATACCGCATAACTTTCCAATAGTTTTCAAACTAAGGAACGAACAATGATATGTTTCGTATCATCCAAACAAGGGCATACCGCATAACTTTCCAATAGTTTTCAAACTAAGGAACGAACAATGATATGTTTTGTATTATCCAAACAATGGCATACCGCATAACTTTCCAACAGTTTTCAAACTAAGGAACGAACAATGATATGTTTTGTATCATCCAAACAATGGCATACCGCATAACTTTCCAATAGTTTTCAAACTAAGGAACGAACAATTATATGTTTTGTATCATCCAAACAATGGCATACCGCATAACTTTCCAATAGTTTTCAAACTAAGGAACGAACAATGATATGTTTTGTATCATCCAAACAATGGCATACCGCATAACTTTCCAACAGTTTTCAAACTAAGGAACAAGCTTTATGCATTATAGCCTCTAAGTAGTGGAGTTCGCTAAGTCTTCCTTTAGATGTCATAAAAATAAACAAATAAGAGTTTAAGTATGGAAACAAGTAGTTTTAACAATTAAATATGTCTTATATTGTACGTGTACGATTCAAGACCCAATATTTCAAATTAAACACTTAGCGTATAAATTACACCAAATAAATTAAAGTAGCGATACAAAACATTTAAAATGGTATTCAAACAAACAACAACAAATATGAAACAGGATCACCATATATGCATACTGGATGTAGCCCGTACATTCGTTTTATTAAAACTAAATCGGTTGATTCAACATGTAAAAGTAGTGTAACATTAGACTAAATCCATTTCTCCGTAAGGTTCACATTTTGCAATCATGGAAATCCTGGTAACCTCTCTTAACCCTCCTTTTGTTAGTAATACTGTTTCTCCAACTGCAAAGCGTACTCCACGTCAATAACCATAAGACTTATGGATATTCAATTCCTTTCCTTAGTCTGTGAAACGAATACCTCAAGTGGAAGATTGAGGCTACACACCATCTAAAAAGGTTCCCGATATATTTTATAGGATTTAGATAAGATCTTCCTGCTGACCAAATCACGACCTCATTGGTTTCTTCTTCAAGATAGTCTACTGAAACATTACTGATAACACTCGGGAATTTTCCTGTATTAAGACAGTCTTGTCTGATTGTAACCCATAAAAGGCTATAGAATTAAGTTCAATACTACGTCGATATACTGCCAAATAGTAAAATATTCCTCAAGTAAAATACTGCCAAATAGTAAAATACTCCTCCCGTAAAATACTGCCAAATAGTAAAATACTCCTCAAGTAAAATACTGCCAAATTGTAAAATATTCCTCCCGTAAAATACTGCCAAATTGTAAAATACTCCTCAAGTAAAATACTGCCAAATGCTAAAATACTCTTAACGTAAAATACTGCCAAATAGTAAAATACTCCTCTCGTAAAATACTGCCAAATAGTAAAATACTTCTCCCGTAAAATACTGCCAAATTGTAAAATACTCCTCTCGTAAAATACTGCCAAATAGTAAAATACTCCTCAAGTAAAATACTGCCAAATTGTAAAATACTCCCGTAAAATACCGCCAAATTGTAAATACCCCAAGTAAAATACTGCCAAATTGTAAATATTCCGTAAAATACCGCCAAATTGTACTGCCAAGTAAAAATACTGCCAAATGCTAAAATACCTTAACGTAAATACCGCCAAATAGTAAAATATACTCCTCAAGTAAAACTGCCAAATAGTAAAATACCCTCAAGTAAAATACTGCCAATAGTAAATATACCTCCTGTAAAATACTGTCAAATAGTAAAATACCCCTCAAGTAAAATACTTGCGCCAAATAGTAAAATACTCTTCAAGTAAAATACTGCCAAATAGTAAAATAATTCCCCTCAGTAAACTGCCAAATAGTAAAATACCTCAAGTAAAATACCGCCAATAGTAAAATATCCCTCCGTAAAATACTGCCAAATAGTAAAATACCTCCTGTAAATACTGCCAAATAGTAAAATACTCCTCCGTAAAATACCGCCAAATAGTAAAATAATCTCCTCAAGTAAAATACTGCCAAAATAGTAAAATACTCCTCAAGTAAAATACCGCCAAATTGTAAAATACTCCTCCCAAAAATACTGCCAAATTGTAAAATACCCCTCAAGTAAAATACCGCCAAATAGTAAAATATTTCTCCCGTAAAATACTGCCAAATTGTAAAATACTCCTCAAGTAAAATACTGCCAAATGCTAAAATACTCTTAACGTAAAATACTGCCAAATAGTAAAATACTCCTCAAGTAAAATACTGCCAAATAGTAAAATACTCCTCAAGTAAAATACTGCCAAATAGTAAAATACTCCTCTCGTAAAATACTGCCAAATAGTAAAATACCCCTCAAGTAAAATACCGCCAAATAGTAAAATACCTTCAAGTAAAATACCGCCAATAGTAAAATACCCTCAAGTAAAATACCGCCAAATAGTAAAATACCCTCAAGTAAAATACTGCCAAATAGTAAAATATTCCGTAAAACACTGCCAAATAGTAAAATACCCTCAAGTAAAATACTGCCAAATAGTAAAATACCCTCAAGTAAAATACTGCCAAATAGTAAAATACTCCTAACGTAAAATACCGCCAAATAGTAAAATACCCTCAAGTAAAATACCGCCAAATAGTAAAATACCTTAACGTAAAATACCGCCAATAGTAAAATACCCTCAAGTAAAAAACCGCCAAATAGTAAAATACCCCTCAAGTAAAATACCGCCAAATAGTAAAATATTCCCTCAAGTAAAATACCGCCAATAGTAAAATACCCTCAAGTAAAATACCGCCAAATAGTAAAATACCTTAACGTAAAATACCGCCAAATAGTAAAATATCCCTCCGTAAAATACTGCCAAATAGTAAAATACCCTCCCGTAAAATACCGCCAAATAGTAAAATACTCTTTCAAGTAAAATACCGCCAAATAAAATACTCCTCGTGTAAAATACCGCCAAATAGTAAAATATCCTCAAGTAAAATACTCCTCAAGTAAAATACCGCCAAATAGTAAAATACCTTAACGTAAAATACCGCCAAATAGTAAAATACCCTCCCGTAAAATACCTGCCAAATAGTAAAATACCCCTCGTAAAATACACTGCCAAATAGTAAAATACCCTCAAGTAAAATACCGCCAAATAGTAAAATACTCCTCAAGTAAAATACCGCCAAATAGTAAAATACTCCAAGTAAAATACCGCCAAATAGTAAAATAATCCCTCAAGTAAAATACCGCCAAATAGTAAAATACTCTTAACGTAAAATACCGCCAATAGTAAAATACTCCTCCTGTAAAATACTGCCAAATAGTAAAATACCCTCCTCGTAAAATACTGCCAAATAGTAAAATACTCCTCAAGTAAAATACTGCCAAATAGTAAAATACTCCTCAAGTAAAATACTGCCAAATAGTAAAATACTCTTAACGTAAAATACTGCCAAATAGTAAAATACTCCTCAAGTAAAATACTGCCAAATAGTAAAATACTCTTAACGTAAAATACTGCCAAATAGTAAAATACTCCTCAAGTAAAATACTGCCAAATAGTAAAATACTCTTAACGTAAAATACTGCCAAATAGTAAAATACTCCTCAAGTAAAATACTGCCAAATAGTAAAATACTCCTCAAGTAAAATACTGCCAAATAGTAAAATACTCCTCACGTAAAATACTGCCAAATAGTAAAATACTCCTCAAGTAAAATACTGCCAAATAGTAAAATACTCTTAACGTAAAATACTGCCAAATAGTAAAATACTCCTCAAGTAAAATACTGCCAAATAGTAAAATACTCCTCAAGTAAAATACTGCCAAATAGTAAAATATTCCTCAAGTAAAATACTGCCAAATAGTAAAATACTCCTCAAGTAAAATACTGCCAAATAGTAAAATACTCCCAAGTAAAATACTGCCAAATAGTAAAATACCTTAACGTAAAACCGCCAAATAGTAAAATATTCCTCTCGTAAAATACTGCCAAATAGTAAAATACTCCTCCCGTAAAATACCGCCAATAGTAAAATACTCCTCAAGTAAAATACTGCCAAATAGTAAAATACTCCTCTCGTAAAATACTGCCAAATAGTAAAATACTCCTCAAGTAAAATACTGCCAAATAGTAAAATACTCTTAACGTAAAATACTGCCAAATAGTAAAATACTCCTCTCGTAAAATACTGCCAAATAGTAAAATACTCCTCTCGTAAAATACTGCCAAATAGTAAAATACTCCTCAAGTAAAATACTGCCAAATAGTAAAATACTCCTCAAGTAAAATACTGCCAAATTGTAAAATACTCCTCTCGTAAAATACTGCCAAATGCTAAAATACTTTTCTCGGAAACACATTAAAAGCTGCGTGAGCATTTATACTGGCACTTCCTCACACCATTTAAGCTAATGAAACCGTCACGTGCAAAATATTAGCTATCTAGACTCGAAACCGTTGTTTATTAATGCAGACGTCAAACTACAATTTTATTTATTAAGAGCACAGTCATCAAACTTGTAGTTTCGAATTCTGGCAACCAAAACCAAAGTCTAGTATATGTGGTCATTTCGAACTTGATACAAACTCAAACAGTAAGTTCTTTACCGACTGGTCATTAATAATGAATTCAGTTACAGTCCCAGTTTTCCATACTTAGCTCGATGACAATGGCTTTATTTATATTCTTAGCAAGATGTGCAGGTGTAGTCATTATCATTGAACCTTCTTTGCAGAACCTTATTCAGGCTGTTTAACGTAAACCATACTTTTGTATAAAATATTCATTGTCTTCCATCCACGAATCTGGATACGCTATATAACAAGCTGTCATTGGTGTTTTTGTTTGTCTGGATTTCAACAACTAAAGAACAACATAGTCGATACTTACACTAACGAACACACTAGCAGGCAACATTGTTACACAACTATATGATAGCAATAACAATAATTTAGGAAAATTTACCACAACAGTAAAGCTTTAAATAATAAACCAGCAAACAACATTGTTACACAACTATATGATAGTAATAACAATAATTCAGGAACATTTACCACAACAGTAAAGCTTTAAGTAATAAACAAGCAGGCAACATTGTAACACAACTATATGATAGTAATAACAATAATTCAGGAACATTTACCACAACAGTAAAGCTTTAAATAATAAACCAGCAAACAACATTGTTACACAACTATATGATAGTAATAACAATAATTCAGGAACATTTACCACAACAGTAAAGCTTTAAATAATAAACCAGCAAACAACATTGTTACACAACTATATGATAGTAATAACAATAATTCAGGAACATTTACCACAACAGTAAAGCTTTAAGTAATAAACAAGCAGGCAACATTGTAACACAACTATATGATAGTAATAACAATAATTCAGGAACATTTACCACAACAGTAAAGCTTTAAATAATAAACCAGCAAACAACATTGTTACACAACTATATGATAGTAATAACAATAATTCAGGAACATTTACCACAACAGTAAAGCTTTAAGTAATAAACAAGCAGGCAACATTTTTACACAACTATACGGAAGTAATAACCAAAACTCGAAAACATTGATAGCAGGTAACAAAATAAACTGAACTGAATAATCTCACGGTGAAACAGGTGAACCGTATGACAACTTTTAGAATTTCATCTAGGTGTCATTTTCCGGACTATATTAATTCTAAACCCTCTACTTTTTGCTCTAGCGTATGTCATTCTAAGACGCATGCTTAAAATAAGATCCATTAACTTCACTACTAATTTAAATTAATTACTGCAATCGTTTAAGTGGTCATTAAAAGTCGGCATGTTCTCAGGGCGCTTTGGTATTTGTTTGAAAATACAATTTGTAATTGAAAACGCCTTTGACGAACATGACTACAAATTTGGAAAGTACATCGTATTAACTAGAAGAACATTCTCTATATCGCGAGCTCTAATCCCTTTATCGAACCTGCTGCCCTCGGTGGTACGATGGTATATCTATGTACTTACAAGCTAGAAACCGAATTTCAATACCTGTAATGGGCAGAGCACAGATAGCCTAGTGTGTAGCTTTGTGCTTTTCTCTAAATAAACAAAAACCGAACATGCTCACTCTTTCAGCTGTGTGACGGTTTATAATGATAGAATCAAATGTGCTCCTCTTTGGTAAAAGAGTAGCTCAAGAGTTGGCACCATATTGTATTACTATTTATTATCTTTGCAGTGTATTACTTCTAAATTAGGGACGGCTAACATAGACAGACCTGGAGTAGCTTTGCGCGAAATTACAAAACCAGACTAAACAAACATAATCTTACAAAAATATAAATTAAAAACGTAAAAGTGTGCTTTAGAAAGTAATTTATTACTCAATAACGAATGGCGCGAAATACGAAGGGCTAGATTTTTTTGTTATTTGTTTTCATTTATGGGTTGTCAGGATTCAATCGTGAAGCCAAAATATCAGATTGTTCGAAAAAATATGTATGAATAAAAACTACTAAAACAGGAAGGCGCTAAAGTATGAATAAAAACTATTAAAACAGGAGGGTGCTAAAGTATGAATAAAAACTACTAAAACAGGAGGGCGCTAAAGTATGAATAAAAACTACTAAAACAGGAGGGCGCTAAAGTATGAATAAAAACTACTAAAACAGGAGAGCGCTAAAGTATGAATAAAAACTATTAAAACAGGATGGCGCTAAAGTATGAATAAAAAACTACTAAAACAGGAGGGCGCTAAATTATGAATAAAAACTACTAAAACAGGAGGGCGCTAAAGTATGAATAAAAACTATTAAAACAGGAGGGCGCTAAAGTATGAATAAAAACTACTAAAACAGGGGAACGCTAAAGTTTGAAGTCTTTTTTTGATGTAAACTGCGAAAAATCGTTACTTTTACTAGCGAAGGTACCTATGGCAGATGTGATATTTTTTATTTGACTTCATGTGGGTGATGAGACGGAGTGCTTGTACGTGTATCAGTAAAGACTTCCTTTGGGTCATCTCCAAGAACCCTACCAAGTTTCATAGTGATAGCAGGTTGAGAAGATAAAAAAAAATCTTCTGCGCGCACAATATATACATATATACTTTTGAGTATAGATTTCGTAGTAGACAGATCGATATATCCTTATTATCTTCAAATGAGACGAAGCCCAGTGGTTAGGATGTAGACCTATAGGTCCAAGGTTCTGTGGTTTGTGCACACAAAAATAAATGTACAGTGTTCTTGGGTCGTGAATACGTTATACGAATAATGATCAAATCCCACTATTCTTTCAGAACAGATCTCTAGCAGGTTTGTGTTCTCTTCACTATAGCCTATTTCTTTAAAATTTAGAGCGACTTGCGCAGATACCTCTTGATAAGAGACAATATCCAAACATTTTACAGATATTTAGAGGGCTAAATCATCACGCGTGTTCTAGCTAATCTCTTTCAATATACATACTTTTATTAAGTTATGTTTTTATATTAATTTTAAACACTTTTTGACCCAAAACTACAAACGTGATTGGTGTTATGCTTTCTTCTCTCTAAAACTTGAAGATTCCAGCAATAACATTGTTGTTCAGTTACTACACTGAGAAGTTAAGACTTAGCGATAAAGTCGAAAACTTTTCAACTATTCGAGCTTCTTTAACTAAGAATACATACACACTACATTGACTTCCACATCCTTATCTGGTGTCCCTCGTCCGACTTTATTACTTAAAGCGCACGAATACATCCCTGAATCACCGCGTGTCACATTCCGTATAACTAGAGTAAGTCCGCCGGAGTTCTTCGATTTAAATTTGTCTCTGTCTTCCACCGACAGCTGCACGCGATCTTTATACCAAATCACATCGCTCACGTCGGACGGATTGGCATCAAAGGTGCAACCTACTATGGCGTCTTCAGTCTCGTTTATAGTGAATCCTGCTGGTGGTTCCATCAGTACGATCGGGGGATCTGTAAATAAGAAACGTATTTGCCTCATGAATGTTTTTATCTGTTCAATTTCATCGACATCTATGAACCAAAGTTTCTAATCCAGGCATTACTTGATCAAGGTTTTTACTTTAGTCATAGGTGGTGCTAAATCACTTTCTTAAACCTAGAAGGATATAAAATTATTCAGAATAGAGCATTTCAGACTACTGAATCAAAAAATTTATAAATAATTAATCGACAAAACAATTGAGGAATATGAACATTGGATGTGAAGGCTGAGAAACCCATGTGTTTTTACAAAGAAACATAGAAGATAAATGCAAACATTCATAGAAATATAGATTAACAATCAAAATTAAGAGTCTTAATTGTGTTTATTAAAGTACAACATAAATAGCATAATTTATTAATGATTCTTAAAAGTATTCCAACTGGGACGTTATATATGTATTTTATATGTTCGTAGATAAGCGAGTACTCACATAAAACATTCAGGCTGATAGATTTTAACAAAGGTGGATCACGATTCTTCTCTACCACAGGGTTTGACCCCTTACAGTAAAACACTCCTTGGTGGTCATATCGTGACACAATGATTTCAAGATTGCTGATAGTTTTAAAGCTCCCATCACTCGCAAGCTTAACATCTGAGAGAGGTTGCGGCTGAATAGTTTCGGAACGATTATACCAGGTGGCGTTTGCTGCAGGCTTAGCACCCACAATTGTGCAACTAAGCAACACCTTCTCCCCTTCTATAATTGGCTTTGAGGGTCCTTCAACCTTTATATACGATGGTGTCACTATAAATGAATTGAAAAATGAATGTAATAAATTTATTTAAGAATGAAAACACTATTCTACCAGAGAACCGACGGCCCGTCAAGTGTAATGACTGACAAAAAACAAATTCCTGAAAGCGAACAAACAGAGAATAGTTCAATAAGTAATAATCCAACGTGAATAAGACGGAATGTCAGCCTCTATTTGATTGCGTGTAGGCAGATTTTTACAATCAACATTACTCCTGTATGCTTGAATGCACTTCGAGCTACACCAACAGTACAAAAATACCATAGCTAATATTACGTGCCAATGATAATACCAACAGTACAAAAATACCATAGCTAATATTACGTGCTAATGATAATACCAACAGTACAAAATTTTCATGGCTAATACTACGTGTCAATGATAAAAAGAGGTTTTAAACTTTTTGCTAGCCATCACTGAGCATCAGCTGCTATTTCCATAATGTTTGCTTCATGCGTTTTATTTTGTAGGCTTAATACAAAAAGCCAGACTTGTACCATTTTCAGAAAAATGTATCTTACTTCTAGTGGGTAAGATATGTGAACAAGGTATAAGAAAGCATAGAGATTTTAGTAGTTAAGTCTGTGTTGTATGCCGATTTCTAAATGTGAGGGAAAGATTGGATATTTTAATAATAGCTGTAACGTAAGACCATTCAAATAATACCAGAATCTGTTTTTCATTAGAAAGCTCACAGTTTCTAGAAATTCGGGCATTATGTTGAAAGTTATCCAAGACACAGCAGTCATGAATTTTAACACCTTACATGCTTGATACGTGTTGCTTATTAGAAAGTTACATATGCTGAAAAGTAATAATTTATTACTAAGTTATTAAGCTTTGAGTTTTACAAAATTAACATTCGGTTCTGATATCATACAACTGTTTGTTGGCACGTGCAAAACTCATTGATACGTTTAACTTGAATTCCGAGATATTCGAAAGGGCATTTTGTTTTACTTTTATTTTTTATCTATATTGTTCATTTACTTATAGTACAGGTGGTAAAATTCATCATTGCGACGTTAAAACTATAAACCATACCACAATAAGTGCAATGGTGACGTCAAACTTGATGATGTCAATACTAAAGTTTCATACCATTATATGTTTTTTTGGTTGTGATTCTGTCTAAGCATATTGTGGCATCAGCGAAACGGCTGTATATGAAGTCTGAAGTAACATGTTCGGGACAAGTTGGCCCATGTTCAATCATCGATCACAAATACCATAAAGATGACTTCAGAATCATTTATGGTTTTTTTTTACTGCCAAACATCATTACCGAAGTAATTAATAGGCCAAGAAACTGAATTTTTGCATATGAAAACCGCCACCTTGAGAAAATTTCCGAAAGTACGATTGAACTAATTCATCTATAAGGGCTATATTCCAAGCACAAATCACCAGCCTACCAATGTTATGGTTCTCTGACTGGATTTGGCAGAAGGAGAGGATCCCAAATGGCCGTTATTCTGGATTATCAAAACGGTGTCCAGAGATTATAAAGTACAACTTTAAAAAAAAAATTTAAATTTAATAAGGCTGACGTAAAGTGTACATAACTATGTTCATATGTTGGAAAATAGTGCAGAATAATATAAGAAAGAGGTTCATTTCTGGAATGTTACCAGTCAATGTGCAGAAAGGCCTTAAATATCAGTGAATTAAAAAAAATCGAGAATAAATATTACACTTGGAGTTATCTTTAAAGTGGCTAAGTAAAATATTTATATAATACATATCGTAATACATTATCCCTACCTTAGAAAGATTATTGGTAGCACTGAAACTAGTTATAAATGTTAAAAAACTTATGACTCGTATTCGTACATAATTTATCCTCATTGTCTGAAAAAAGAATAAGTGATCAGATCGCTTGCCCAATTAAAATTCAAAATTAGTACGTGTCACCACTCCAAAGTTCAAATTTCAGTAATGTATCTGTTCTGTTAATAACGATACTATGCAATGTTTGAAATTAATACTGTGTATTAAGCAGATAATTAAATCGCCAGCATTTTAATCACTAATTCCACATAAACCTTTAACAATATTAACCTTCAGTCGATAATCTCAAATAGAACTAAGAACACGACAGTTTCAAAGCCAGTACACTCATTCACAAGCATAATACTTCAGATTAATTAGATATCATGTTGTAATAATGCGGTTAATTATTTAATTCTGGTTTTGTGTAAATCGTTTAAAGTATTAATGATATTAATATCATTATCACTGATCGCAGTTCTACTTTTTAAGTTAACATAATTGCGGGTTCGGTGTGGCCAAGCGTGTTAAGGCGTTCGACTCGTAATCCGAGGGTCACGGGTTCGAATCCAGGTCGCATCAAACATGCTCGCCCTTTCAGCCGTGGGAGCGTTATAATGTGACGGTCAATCCCACTATTCGTTGGTAAAAGAGTAGCCCAAGAGTTGGCGGTGGGTGGTGATGACTAGCTGCCTTCCCTCTAGTCTTACACTGCTAGCGCAGATAGCCCTCGAGTTGAACATTAAAATCATTGCACTCGACGAAAAATACTAAACCTAACATTTTTAGTTCCGAATAATTACAACAGGAGATACATTTTCGAGTTTCCTAGAATATTACAAAATTTTTACTTCATTTTCTTGTCACTTGTTTTCCAGCTTGAAATTGAAATAGATGTAAAGAGCCATCTATTGATTTTACAATCTTTCAGTCATTTCAAGCTCAGAATGTATTTTAACTTTAAAAAAAGTTTGGAACTGTTCAAGTGCTTCCAAATAACCCATCATCTAGCAATTGCTTTAACTGTGCTGAAAATGAAGACGAATTAGCGCTTGAAGTTATTAGGATGATCATATCCACATCATCAAAATCGTATAATATCTTTGTATTATCAACGATATTCTATTTCCATTTTTAACCTCGATTTTATGTTATTGTTGAAAAATAACAACGAGGTACGTTTGAAATATTTTGGAAACATTCAGAGCTGAAAACATTATTTATGAGCAAAATTATCATTATGAAAACTGGTTTGCTTATTTTTATGATAATATATGATAAAAAAACAAAGGTAAGAATAAGATGGCAAAATGTGAAGCGACTCCATTATAATGATCAAAGATAAATAAAAATTTGAGCGTAAACATAAAAGATTAACACTAAATGGAATGTCACATCAGCTCATTTTGTTGAAAAATGCTGTTTCTTTTAAAGGATGAACGTTGAGATAATTGGTAATAAACTCAAAACATTTTATAATCACACGGCTTACTGTCGTTTATTGATTTTAGTTTAAAACTTGTCCAAACAATTATCGAAGTTTTTATCAGCACATTTAAATTTTGGGTTAATCTATGAGATTTAGTTTGAAATAAAAGTAATTTATGAAGAGACTAGTTGGTAAATGAAGACGGAAAGGAAGCGGACATCTTGAATCTTAAAAAAAAAGACTAAATTTTAAATTATATTAAAACGTTTACATATATACAGAAAGTCTTTGTTATCACTGTAATAACCAGAGTAATCTCAACTTCTATATAAAAATCTACTCTATTGATATTTCCCTAAGAATTGGATAGATTACTATGGCTGAGGAAGTCTTAATAGATGACTCATGTTTGGTAAAATTAAATCTTAGTTACATTAAGACTTATTGTTTTGTTTGTGTTTTTTTTTCAATTTCGAGCAAAGCTATCTGCGATAGCTGTCCCTAATTTAGCAGTGTAAGACTACAGGGAAGTCAGCTTGTCATCACCACCCACCGCCAACTCTTGGGCTACTCTTTTACCAACGAATAGTGGGATTGACCGTCACATTATAACGCCTCCACAGCTGAAATGGCGAGAATGTTTGGTGCGATAGGGATTCAAACCCGCGACCCTCGGATTAGGAGTCAAACGCCTTAACACGCTTGGCCATGCCGGGCCACCATAAAGACTTCGAAAATATTTTATGCTTAAACCTATCTTACTTTAATGTTTGAAATAACTGTCTTATAACAACACTCAGGAAGAACGTGATAAAAAATATCTGATTCAATGCTCACTAAGTTCTACACGTACTGTATAATACGAGGAAAGATAAAATAAACTGGTCTTAAACGAAAAACAAAAAAAGTTTTCTCTAACATGGTATCAAAATGTCACGTTCATCTCATTTTATAAAATAAAGATACTGTTTTTTTTAACAAAAAGCAAAATATTCGTTGATGAACTTAAAAAACAGCCAAGATCTATTAGTTCCTTCTTTTATTAATTTGTTTTTCAATGTATATAAAAGTTTGAATACTCGTTACTCATATTGTTTCCTTTGTAAGAAATGTGGCATTGTTTATTTCAGTAGGAAAATACCTAATTTATAATGGGAATATGTGGATAAAAAATTAAAATAGATGGATATCTGGAATTGGAAGAACAAGATTGAATATCTAATTATCTTATAGAGTTGTATGTGTATTCATAATGGTCTTAAATGGAAACAACTGGATAGTTATGAAAAACTAGCATCACCTTTAGCTTTAGGCATAATGAATATTCAATATTTAGCAATATTCAAGTGATTTTATGTGAGTCTTAATAAAGTTTGTATACGTTGAAATTTACTTATTACATATCCTAAAATAAAGACAAAATAAGAATGATGTCCATAAACATTTAAACTAATGTCCTCACCATGCAAATCTACCTCAATCCAACTGACTAAAACGTCTACTATGGCTTCGCTTTTCACCTGACAGCTTAGCCTAATTCCCAAATCACTTCTCGAAAGAATTATTCGAACCGTAGTGGTGACATTTGCAATCCCAAGATCGTTGTTTAGGACAGTTGGCTCTACAGGAAGAACATTATCGTTTTTCAACCAGGAAACTTCTGGTGTCGGCTTCCCTCCAAAAGTCGAACATTGCAATGAAAAAGAATCACCTTCATAGAATGGTCCAATAGCCGTAGATGTTTTAATTTTCTTTCCATCTTTCTTTATGATTGGTTGACTGGGTTTAGCTATGAAAATCAAAATAAAACAAACATTTAATGAACGTACAAGAATACAGTTGTACTAGAAATCCAAGGAACTGTAATTAATTTACTTATTTGCGTGTATTATCTAATAAAACAAATAAAAATGGAAGTTTTTGGTGTCAACGAACAAACTTGCCATTTGAAACAAAGTTGTGTTGTACGCTTTGAAACTAATTCTTTTCAGATTTCATAACTTAAGGCATCATTCAGAGGAAACATTATAATTTCGTCCATTCGCTGTTCAATTCTAACGATGGATTGTTGACAATCGCCCCAAGTTACCGTTTCTTGAATTGTATTACACAGTAATTAAATTATTGTGCGACCCTTGTTAGACTTACATTAAAAACGTGAAAAATGCTTTTGTAGTGTTCAGAAAACTTTGTCGTCAACTCTGTTGTCTTCAAAATATAAGCCGGCAGCTGTATCTTTGAACACAACATAAAAACTATCACTGGCTGTCGAGGACATTCTTAAAATGGCATTCAAAGAAGGCTGTAGGTATAAGTGAATATTAAGTATGATATACATCTGACAAGGTTCCGCCTGAAACGGCAGAATCATTGCAAAGATATTGATTCTGTTCAATCATTTTGTATTTGTTTTGAAAAGCGGGTCCTGTGTTTTTATTTGTGCTGTTGAATATAATGACGTATAATCCTATATGTTAATTGTTTTCCTTAGGGTCAATATTTATAAAGTCTTTTCTCATCAACCTGAATAACATTTAAATATTGTTTGCATAATCTATACAACAGAAACTAAACGAATTAATTCAGAAGTCAAATCCTCAGTTTCCAATGTCAACTGAATTATGAACATTTGAAACAAATAGACAAAAGTAATGAAAGTATACCTTGTTTTTCGGTGAAATTAAAAATAAAAACTCACTTATTTGATTTATGGTTAATTTCTACACAGTTTGTTTGTTTGTTTGTTTGTTTTTGAATTTCGCACAAAGCTACTCGAGGGCTATCTGTGCTAGCCGTCCCTAATTTAGCAGTGTAAGACTAGAGGGAAGGCAGCTAGTCATCACCACCCACCGCAAACTCTTGGGCTACTCTTTTACCAACGAATAGTGGGATTGACCGTCACATTATAACGCCCCCACGGCTGAAAGGGCGAGCATGTTTGGCGCGACGGGGATGCGAACCCGCGACCCTCAGATGACGAGTCGCACACCTTAACGCGCTTGGCCAATATTTCTACACAACTATAAATACTAAAATGAAAAAGTCAGGTAACTACAATAGTATTTCATTAAAAATCAGTAATTTGACACTTTAAAAAGTCGAAGTATCCTTAATTATTTGCCCACCCCAGTGGCTCAGCGGTATGTCTGCAAACTTACAGCGCTAAAAACCGAGTTTCGATACCCGTGGTGGGCAGAGCACAGATAGCCCATTGTGTAGCTTTGTGCTTAATTCAAAACAACAACAACCTTAATTATTTATCTAACAGCAGTTTATGTTTAACGTTGAAAGATATTGGAGGATGTGAAAAAATCATAACAGAAAATAGGGCAGAAAATCTTACATCACGAGCAAATGGTTGAAGGTAAACGTTTTTCGTTGTCACAACACTTCTGACCCTTCTTGTGATTTTTCAAAATTTAAAATTATTTGTACAATGGTCGCCGCAGGTTAAGACGAAATAGGCATTAAAAACAATTGTTTACCAGTTACTTTTTAATGGTATATCTTACTAATCAGTGGTGACGAGAAACCCACTTGTTGAGTATATCTTACTTCTTGTATATATTTGTAGTTGTACAACACCGGATTTTGCGGATATTTTAATCTGTCAATACTTATGAGCTGTTCACATATTTCCAGATAATATGAGACAGTTAACAAGTACCTCATGCACTCAGAAATAATGCAAAAAACAGTTTATTTCAAATAACAAAAATTATAACCCTAATTTTGAATTAGATACCACGAAGAAGTGAACGTCTTTGTGGAATTCTACGTGGCGTTAATATTTAAATAGTCAAGAAATAACGACCTTAATATTCCAAATAATTATATTGTGTTGCATTTATCAGAAGTGTTCTTAACTTTTAACAAAATATGTAAATCCCTCCAGCAAGCACAACAAATTTTGAAAGCTGATATTAAAACTTTATCTTAACAATAAATAAAAATATTTTAATATTAAAAGTGTATCTTAACAATAAATAAAAATATTTTAATATTAAAAGTTCATCTTAACAATAAATAAAAATATTTTAATATTAAAAGTTTATCTTAACAATAAATAAAAATATTTTAATATTAAAAGTTTATCTTGCCTTATACTTAATAAGCCGTTATTATAAATCTATTTTCTATCATGAGAATCATTAGGCTTTATACCATTTGGAATTATTTTAACATAGAAAATACATTCATTGGTTTTGTGAAATAAGAATGTTGTTGCACTTATTAAACAAATGAAATGAAAAGATAAATATTTCATTAATAATATTTTGCTGGCACATTATTGCACAAATCTGCTTGATACTTCGTTTAAGTTAATTATGGTAAGAACAGATCAAGTTCTTGTGTAAATTACTCGTTTTGGACATTAAGACAGAATTAAATATTGAACAAAGAAGAGAATGAACAACTTGTTCTACTGCACAAAACTAGATGGGTAGAATATTTTGGTAGGAAACAGAAGTAAAGTAAAAGATGTAATTTATATATATATATATATTTAGACAGAATAAAAATTCGATTTATTTGTTTTGGAATTTCGCGCAAAGCAACACGAGAGCTAGCTGCGCTAGCCGTTCTTAATTTAGGAGTGTAAGACTAGAGGGAAGGCAGCTATTCATCACCACCCACCAACAACTCTTGGGCTACTCTTTTACCAACGATTAATGGATTGACCGTACCATTATAACACTCTCACAGAAAATATTAGAGAATACCAAAAGCAAAGTTGACCGATACATAATTGAATTTAAAGCTATACTAGAAGTATTTATAACTTTCAATATGATTCGGCTTGGCCAGGTTGTTAAGGCTCTTTAGTCGCAGTCTTAGAGTCACGGGTTCGAATCTCTATCATAACAAAACATGCTGCCATTTCAGCTGTGGGGGCGTTATAATGAGTCGTTCGATTCCACTCTTAGTTGATCAGGAAGAAGTCCAAGAGTTGGGCGGTGGGTGGTGATGACTAGCTTCCTTCCTTCTAGTTTTAAACTGCTAAACTAGGGACGGCTATCGCAGACAGCTCTTGTGTAGCTTTGCGCGAAATTAAAAAAAAAAAAAAACAATTTTTTTTAAAACAACGAAGCTGACTGAAGCGTGATATCCAAATAAAAAATGTTGAAAGTGTAGTTATTAACTAAGAGATTCACGGATGTGGACATGCTTTGAATCTTGGTTATAAAGTAAGCAGTATACTTTGAGCAGCCGCTTATGAGCATGAAAAGCATTACAACATAACTAGTTATTTAGTAAACCTGAAACCCACTGAGAAAACGAACAAATATTAATATATATATATATTAATGTAAACCAAAACAAAATATAGAGAATATTAGTTAATATAATTTACATAGCGAAATAAACACTTTAAAAGCCATTCATTTTTGAGTATAGAATAAATCTATACTTCAACTGCGTATTGTAACTCATTGTTGGAAAGATAAAATTCATAGTTATATTTAAAAGATATGGATAAAGTATTGAATGATGGATTAAAATTGAGAGACGTATGTAGACATTAAAATGTATAATAATGTTAGAGAAACGTTCCTTTAGAAATTCGAGCAAACGAACTGAACATTAATAACTAGAAGAAGCAAACTACAAGTAGTGATTAAGAGCATTGTTCATTTTTTTTTATAAAAGATGAAACAAAGAGATGAATGGTATTAAATATCCCTTTGTTTAAAGAACAATAATCGATAATGTATTCTGTTCATTTTATTGTTTTGTATATATGTATATATATATATATATATATACACATATCATAAAAGTATTTATTTATTAATGAATGTACGTACACAACAAACAGGAGAATTAGGAATTGAACAGTGGATAGTTCTAAGTAGCAAAATACTAGGATGTTTAGTAGGTAAACCATAAGGTTTAAATTATATATATTCAGATATTAAGCTTTTATTATATACTTGATAAGAAGTGTTCAAAATTAAAATACAAACATTCCATCATAAATTTATATACATTTATCGATGGTAAAATAATAAATTAAGACCATTTATCACTTAATTTTATAAACAGCTTACCAGATATATTGGAACAGTCTGACATTAGTAGCAGTTTAGTCATTCAATCCAGAGCTCATGTTGAGTTTCAAAAATTTAGATACGGACTCAAACAACTGTACATTTAAAACTATTGCAAATATTGTCCAAAAATACCGAGTTGTGTTATGACTTAAGAGTCCATAACCATATTGTGGACTTTTAGTATGTCTTTCACGCTTATTGTTGAAGTTAGTTGTAATAATGACAAAAGATGTTGTTAAGAGAAACAACTGCTAGAAACGATGTTTTTTTTTTTGCAGTTTCTCTCAATTTAGCAGCAAAATGTGCCTTAAACATAGTTATAAAAAGCTGTTTCGATGCAAACGTTAACAACTCGTACTTGTATTGGGTAATATAAAGGTCAAATCCACTCATGAATTCAGGTTTAACAGGCAGATTAACTTCAAATCAACAGTTGGTGTCCATCAGGAAGCTGACCAAATTTAAACAACTGGAGTAAAATAGCTAATATTCTGTTTTTTTGTTTTTGTTTTGCTTGTAGTTAAGCTTAAAGCTACACAACAGGCTGTACGTGCTCTGACCACTATGGGTATCGATACCCGGTTTCTGCTGTGCTAATGGGGGCGAGTGGATGAGAACGGTGATACATTTATCCTAGACGTTATGTTACTCTATCCCAGGTTAACCCTAAACCAATAGTTGGTACCCATCAGCTAGCTGAGTGAACTGAAACAAGTCGGGTAAAGTGCTTTGCTCAAGGAAACACCAGCATGTCGTAAGAAAGTCTCGATTTCGCAATCATCCAACTAGGAGTCCAAAGACACTGAACCACATTGCCCAGTTGTTGGATAATGTGTTGCTTATATTATAGCCTGTGCCTGAGAAAACAAACAAAAAAAATGTATGAAAAATGTAACACATCTCTACATAATAGTCTTTATCCGACTTCGCTCGTGTGTGTAAAAGAGAAATATTTTTTATGTTTTCTAATGCAAAACTACACAATGGGCTAACTGCAATCTATCAGCCATAGAGAATTCAATCCCGGGCCTTAGAAGCGTAACTTTTAAGTTTACCACTGTTTCACCATAAGTCATGTGTATGAATCATAGTGTGTTATATGGGTACTACTTACAGTTAACAAACACCTAAAGCTTTATGTTAATATTAAGTACCATTATTGTCAAGGTTACAACGATGTGTAGGTAAATATTCTGTACTAAATATGTTAGACGGTACATAACTTTGATGTTTCGAATAATAACCTTTGAACTTTCACCCTATCAATGCATATAGAGGTTTTATAATTGATAACCTATTATTTTATTTTCGCAAGACACAGTGTGCACATTACAGACTATTGTAAAGCAATAAGTTGGCATTTTCGTCGATCTTTTGTTTTTGTTTTAGAGCAAAGCCATATTGAGCTATCTGCTGTGTTTGTAGACTGACCCCTGTCTCACCTGGGAACTGTAAAATAAGAACGAATACAATAACGCATTTAAAAATAGTTTTGTTTACTACGAAATATTGTTTGTTATGTAAAATATCGGAAGGTAGAATTGATAAAAATGGGACCATAAACTCGACGCTTCACAACTGGTTATATAAAAATCTGACAGTTAGATTACCCAAACTAGAGAGTCCGGGTTTTAAGTCTCATATTACCTACATCTAAAACACCAAATATGTCTTGTTCATACCTAATAAAATCTTTTGAAGTTATCTGTCAGGTCACTAAGTATTACTCAATAAAACACTAAAGACTTCAACTTCAACCTACGTTTTAACGTTCACTTTTCTGAAAAGTCATTATTACTGAAATAACAAAGTCAAAGTATCTTTAACCAAATAACAACATGATCTGAGTAATGGAGACTTTACCTTGAATTCTTAATTAAGTTTTTATTAAGTAAAAAGTATCAAAACTAGAAGTTGATTTAGTGTTTGGTTAGATCTAGTTTCAACTTAAATTTATAATTTTAACCCCTTAACTCCTTGAAATTGTTGAAGTGCCGTTTACATTTAGACGTGTGTTTGAAGTGATTATAATTAAGAGATATGAGATTTATAACAACCGTAAATCATAAGGGTTTTAATAATATAATCTTTAAGTTTAAGCTTCTCCTAGAAAAAGATGCACTTACATTTATTATTATCTGATTGATAAATGATACAGACTTACCTACTGCTCTCAGAAAAGCATACGACAGGGAAGGATATTTTCCCTGAACGTAGGTCAGTTGATAAATGACACAGACTTACCTACTGCTCTCAGACAAGTATACGACAGGGAAGGACATTTTCCCTGAACGAAGATCAGTTGATAAATGGTACAGACTTACCTACTGCTCTCAGAAAAACATACGACAGGGAAGGACATTTTCCCTGAACGTAGATGAGTTGATAAATGACACAGACTTACCTACTGCTCTCAGAAAAGCATACGACAGGGAAGGATATTTTCCCTGAACGTAGATGAGTTGATAAATGACACAGACTTACCTACTGCTCTCAGACAAGTATACGACAGGGAAGGACATTTTCCCTGAACGAAGATCAGTTGATAAATGGTACAGACTTACCTACTGCTCTCAGAAAAACATACGACAGGGAAGGACATTTTCCCTGAACGTAGATGAGTTGATAAATGACACAGACTTACCTACTGCTCTCAGACAAGTATACGACAGGGAAGGACATTTTCCCTGAACGAAGATCAGTTGATAAATGGTACAGACTTACCTACTGCTCTCAGAAAAACATACGACAGGGAAGGACATTTTCCCTGAACGTAGATGAGTTGATAAATGACACAGACTTACCTACTGCTCTCAGAAAAGCATACGACAGGGAAGGACATTTTCCCAGAACGTAGGCCAGTTGATAAATGATACAGACTTACCTACTGCTCCCAGAAAAGCATACGACAGGGAAGGACATTTTCTCTGAACGTAGGTCAGTTGATAAATGATACAGACTTACCTACTGCTCCCAGAAAAGCATACGACAGGGAAGGATATTTTCCCTGAACGTAGATGAGTTGATAAATGGTACAGACTTACCTACAGCTCTCAGAAAAGCATACGACAGGGAAGGACATTTTCCCTGAACGTAGGTGACATCACACTTGTAATTTCCTTCATCTTGAATCTTTAAAGGATGTATCCTTAGATAGGCTGTAGAATCATGGACAAAAAAGTCCGCTCTATCCGGATTGGCCAACTCCTGTAGTGGTTTCTCTACAGGTTCGCTGTATAGATACAGACGTTTCCATTCGTTAGAGACGTTTTTAGTCCACGTTACGAAATATACATCTCCACAAGATCCAACATCCACATTACAAGGAAGGTCAACTCCTTCTCCAACCAAACCTGTGACCTTAAACTCAGCCTCTAAAAAAACAACAACAAACATTTGAGAAACATGATAATAACATGTAATAACTTTATAAATAAACCGATATTCTTAAAACTGATGCAACTAATTACATTTCAAGACAAGTTTGTTTTTTTACGTGGTAAACTAAACTAAAATGGTGTGTATAATTTACCATAAAACCTTAAATAAGATGATATGATAATGTTCAACAGAGACATGCCGTAGCATTTTGGCTTACAAGTATCATTTTGGTAATTATTAACGTGCATAAACTAGCACTATTTTGTTATATAAAAGATAAAGTTCAAAAATTGCAGGAAAAAGACAAAAGTCCGGAACATGACCTATACTGGTGAGCTAAGTTGGTTGGAGATGCAATATGTGGCGATATCGAACACGTTTCATATCCCCAATTATAGGTGTATTATAGGAGTGACAGTCACTTCTGTTATTCATCTGACGGTTTTCTCTCAAAGCGGCGAGTGATTAGTCATATCACGATAAATGCTAAGTTTGATGGAACATTTTTAATGATTTTATTCAGGGCGTAATAATATAGTTTTGCGTTAATTAATTTGTTGATGGAGAGAAAATCTTCTCTACAACTGTCAGATGTATAATACAGAGAGAATCGTACACAACTGTTACAGTTACAAATTTTCAACTGGAGAATTTTAAAACAGGATAAATATAAAGAAGGAAAAATGTTCAAATGACGAAGGAAAACTTTCGAAACGTCCACTTCGCACTTGTGTTTTATTCTACAACAGATAGTGTTCATCGTGTATGTTTGAATAGGCAAATACAACTAAAATTCAGCCGTTTTTAATATACTGTATTTTATTTAGAGATGTATTTGAGAAAAATTAGAATTTTAAAATAGGGTCCTTTAAATATAGAAAACACTAATGGACTTTAGCCAATCCGACCTATTCATGTAGATTGTACGGGAGTTCAATTCACAAATGCGTGTCTCCCCCTGGTACAGCAGTAAGTCTACGGATTTACAACGCTAAAATCAGGGGTTCGATTTCCCTAGGTGGACACAGCAGATAGGCTTTGCTATAAGAAAGCACACGTAAATGCGTTCTTTCTTATTATGAAATGCTCGTTTAAAACTTCCCCTAGGTGAACACAATAGATAGCCCGACGTGGTTTTGATATAAGAAAACACACATTCGTATAAATCACGGTATCACAGTATCTTCAGATTACGTTTATCCATAGTCTGTGTTTCTGATAGTGATATTAACGATCCTTGTTTTCATATAAATATTATACACTAAGCCCTAAAACGCAAGATTTAAACGATAAAATTGTTGAAAGCCTTAACTATTTAAAATAATAACGAGATGTGATAATTTGCAAATGTGAGAAATATAAGAATTGATGTATAACAAATGAATTCGTGGGAAAAATCACTAAAAATCTTTATTTATTTATTCAATTTCAATGCAGAATTTTGTGAGTTTTAAACGACGTTAACCCGTAATACACGTACGACACAACGTAATAAACTTACTACCGGCTCGGCATGGCCAGGTGATTAAGGCACTCGACTCGAAAACCCACTTGCACTGGCTGTTTATTTTACAATTCCAAAACCAGTTTAGAATATGTCTGTATAGGTGTATTCAAATAAGTTTCTCTAAACTCTACTGTATATCTTCCGCATCTAGTTACTTGTATTCTTGTCAGTTACAAGTGGTCCGGCATGGCCAGGTGGTTAAGGCACTCGACTCGTAATCCGAAGGTCGTGGCTTCGAATCCCTGTGACACTTAACACGCCCGCTCTTTCAGCCGTGGGAGCGCTATAATGTGACGTTCAATCCCACTTTTCGTTGATAAAAGAGCAGCCCAGGAGTCGGCAGTGGTTGTTGATGACTAGCTGTCTTCCCTCAGGTCTAAATTAGGGACGGCTAGCGCAGATAGCCCTCTTGTAGCTTTGCGCGAAATTGAAAACAAACTAAACCATTTTCGACTAATAAACGGTTAAAGTTATAACAAGCAAGAATTTCTATAAAATGCATTCGATTACGTCATTAATGTTTACATTTATCACTATATTTTAATGTGTACAAAAAACAGATACAAATTTATTGCTTTTAAATCATTACGTCTTTTTAATACAGTAAACACTCGTATCACAGTTAGAAACTATTATATTGAGATAAATTACTAATTGAACATTTATATATATAATATATATAACTGGGAGCAGAGCACAGGCAATTCTAAGATTCTTACGTAAAGTTTTTAATAATTTTATCAGTATTCTAATCTATGGAACTACGAAACTCTTGGGCTACTCTTGTTACCAACGAATAGTGGGATTGCCCGCACATTATAACGCCCCCACGGCTAAAAGGACGAGCATGTTTGGCGCGACGGGGATGCTAACCCGCGACTCTCAGATTAGGAGTCGCACGCCTTAACGCGCTTGACCATGCCGGGCCACACAGGTTCTTATTCAATAGTACTTATGACATGCTCAGTGACAAGTCAGTGAACTTATAGCAATCTGGGTGAGAAGAGCACATACAGTCCACTAATTACGTCTTGAATTACGTTTGGATTACGTCTTCTTATGACAATCGAGTATTTTGCTTATTTTATCACATAATTACGTAAACATTTTTCAATTCCCAAATATTCATGATTTCACGTTGTTTAAAATTCTTATTCTGACCTTAAATTGGGTTTAGTAACAAATGAAAAACTATTTGTATACAAAACGTGTGTGGCAGTCGAAGCGGCGCTGCAGTTTTCGCGAACCGTCTTTAAATCTCACGTGAAAATGGTTGTTCTCAGTTCATATAAGTTGTAAAGTCACAGAACAATTCAGAGCTATATATCAGAGTTCTATTGCGTATGCCAAATGAAATGAAACGTAAACAGAGTATATCCCACTATTTCATTACAAACTTGTGACAAAACAGAAAGACTCTGTGTAGATGTGTGTGCATCTCTGGGTACAGTGGTGGAATGAAGGTTGTTGATCTCCATTAGGAATTCGAGATATTTAAGTATCCTATCTCGCTTATATCTGTTACAATATCATAAGACTCTTTCTTGGATTTATACGCTCTGTGACATGTACTTATTTCTGAGTATCTGTTACATTGAAGTGATTCATTTCAAAGCCAGTAAAATCCCGCTAGGGACAGTAGGAAGTAATTCAGTAGCTATATTCTACGTTGTCACTCAGACAGCAAGTAACTGAGTAAAGAAATACTAAGTCTCGAAAGAAAAGGAACGTGCTTAGGTTTCGCATAAATCACGTTCATCTGATCAACTGATTTCCTTATAAAGGCTTTAAGGAAAGATAACAGCATATCTTAACAATTTTCATTAGAGATACACGCAGTCTGTAGCTTGGTAATAACATCAATAAGTATGTACTTGAAGTTTCATAAATATATTTACTCAAGGAAGACAAATCTAAGAATAACTACCATCGGGTCACTTTGTGATTTTATTATGTATAATAGATCTAGTATTCTACATAATAGATCTCGGATCGTTTGGTTCTAGTATTCTGTATAATAGACCTTGGGTCGCTTGGTTCTAAAATAATTGTAGATTAATTAAGAAACCACGGATACTTCTAATACCACACACAGTTGTGTGGTCACGTTACGTTAATACGACTACACATATGAATACACGAAAATACTGTTTTCTATTAATTAACGTAATTAACAACGATTACACCTCGTTATTAACCATAAATTATAACACTGACGACAACTGACAAAATTAAATATATATACCGTAAATTGTTTGTTTTTGAATTTCGCGCAAAGCTTCACGAGGACTAGGCCCTTCCTAATTTAGAAGCGTAAGAATAGAGGGAAGTCAGCTTGTCATCACCAGCAATTGTGGGGCTACTCTTTTACCAACGATCAGTGGGATTGACCGTCACATTATAACACCTCCCCACGACTGAAAGGGCGAGCATATTTGGCGTGACGAGAATTCGAATCCGCGACCCTCCTGGCCATGACGGGCCGTATGGTGGCTTGATTAAGAAATGGAAAAATCAAATTAGAACGAATATCTAAGTACCACGCATATAAATATAATGAATAGAAGTACAGTTTCAATGTTATATTTCAAAATAGTTGATAATTAGTTTATTTTAACTAGATGTATTTTTGTGTAAATATAAGAGATATTTCTATTTTTGGTGAAAAAAATGCGACTGATGAAAATTCATTTTTGCGTTACTCTGTTTAATGTTCTTTTTTTTAAAAAAACTATGCAAATTTTACTTCTTAACGAAACGTATCACAAGTTCCGATAAAAGTAAGTTACCTACACAGATCAAAATTAAACATCAAATTAATAAATAATGTATTTTACTTTATTTAACTTTACAGTTTAACTCGGACTATCCAGCTTCATCAAACTAAAGCTTATAATGATTAGAGTATATTTGTTGCTCAGTTGGATACGCTCGCTGTTACTGTATTTCGGCCATAAACCCAATAATACCTTGTTAGATTTAGCGAGTTTAATATAGTACTTAATCCTCACCACACGTAAAACTTATGTCTGTAAGTTGTTTTTCTCAGTGAAATGTCACACAATAGAATACCTGAGTTGCATACATCGTGGGAAATTTAATCCCAGGTTTAATCATTGCAAGTTCGTAAATTTTCAGTTGATCTACTGGATAAATATATTAATAGCTAATGAAGAGTGTCAAAAATAAATGTATTTCTGTATTTTAAACATTTTATCCAGCACTGTTGATGAAAGCAACATTAATAAAAGTAATGGAACATATCTGTACTTACTAATGTCTTGGTGATGCGTTCATTCTATACACTGTATACTCTAAACACTACATTAATAAAAAGAATGAAATATATCTGTACTTACTAATGTCTTGCTATTGCATCCATTGATGTTGTTTTCTAATTTTTCTTTCTTTTCTTATTGATTTTGTAATAATCTCTAACTTAAAGCGGAAATCTCGATTTACTCAGAATTTTAAAATAATAAAATTATTCCGTTCGTGGGCTCTTTGATATGCCTCTATAA